>NC_063049.1:43752502-43864215 GCF_018812025.1 Megalobrama amblycephala
ATTTATATTATATTATTTATCACTTATTTACGCACGGTATTTAACTAATATAATAACTTTACATTTATGTCTGATGTCTTTCGGATATACAGCACAGAAAAAGATTTAGCAAAATCATTAATTACCAACAGACAAAAAAAAAGAAAAAAAGAAAAAAAAAACACTTAACTAATTAAAACAATAAAAATGACAAAAACACAAAAATTTAACTAAAATTAACAAAAACTAATATTATTAATAGGAAAATAAAAGGTAATATTATTTATATATAATATTATACAATTTTAATATGAAATAATATTCTTAAAATATTAATAAAAACTATAATAGTATATAATTGATACTAAACTAAAAGAGCTAAAAGAGAAACATGCAAATAAAAGTGAGTTTTCCTCAACACACACACACGTAATAAATGTCTTATGAATTAAAATAAAAGCCGAAATAAATTTCCATTTAGTTTAAGCTGAAGCATTAAACTTATAACTGTAAAATAAAATAGTAATATTTTAAATAAAAAAAACTAATAAAAATGACAAAAAAATGACAAAAAAATAATATAAATATTAAATCTAATATTATTAATAATTTTTCATATTAAATAATATTCTTAAAATATCAATAAAAACTAAAATAGTATATAATCGATACTAAACTAAAAGAACTAAAAGAGAGAAACATCCAAATATAAGTGAGTTTTCCTCACACACACACACACACATAACAAAAGTCTTATGAATTAAAATAAAGCTGAAATAAAACAAAATATAAATATTAGATGAAAAACTTCTCAAGGCAATATTTTTAATTTCCATTTAGTTTAAGCTGAAGCATTAAACTTCTAACTGCAAAATAAAATAAAATAAAATAAAATAAAATAAAATAAAATAAAATAAATACAAATTAAACCTAAATAGTAATATTTTGAATAAAAAAAAGCTAATAAAAATGACAAAAGCACAAAACAAAATTACAAAAAATAAATTACTATAGTTAATTAAACATAAAAGCTAATATTATTAATATTATAACATAAACATTAAAGCCAATATTATTAAATTTTAATATTAATTAGTATTCTTAAAATAACAAGTCTAATGAGAGTCTGATGAATTGCAGTTTAAGATGAAGCATTTAATAAAATAAAAATTTAACAAATATTAATATTTTGAATAAAAAAAACTAATAAAAATGACAAAAGCACATAACAAAATTACTAAAAAAAATATTAAAATGAATTAAAAGAATATTATTAATATAACAAATATTAATAATATTATTACATTTAATATTAACTAGTATTCTTAACGAGAGTCTTGTGAATTTCAGCTGGAGAACTGTAACTACGCAGTGGAGTTGGGAAAGAAGGAGGCTAAATTCTCTCTGGTGGGAATCGCCGGACAGGATCTGAACGAAGGCAATCGCACGCTCACACTCGCTCTGCTCTGGCAGCTCATGAGGAGGTAAAACAATCACACACACACACGATCGCACGTTTGTGACATACACACCTCTCACCATCCTCCGTCCGTCTGCAGGTACACGCTGAACATCCTGGAGGATCTGGGCGACGGGCAGAAGGTCACCGACGACACCATCGTGACCTGGGTGAACGACGCGCTGGCACAAGCGGGCAAAGGCACCATCAGCGGCTTTAAAGTAAGCAGCACGCGTTCACGCTGGAGAAACGCCAGTGACGTCCTGCTTGACCTCTGACCTCTTCATGCGTTGTGATTCTTTAGGACGGATCCATAAGCACCAGCATGCCAGTCCTGGACCTGATTGACGCCATCCAGCCCGGCTCCATCCGCTACGACCTTCTCAAGACAGAAGACTTGACAGAGGAAGAGAAACTCAATAACGCCAAGTATGTCATCCTCATTAGCATATTAATGAATATTCAATGAACTGTGCTGACCCAAACTCACTGTTGTCGTTTCGTGTTTTTAAAGGTATGCCATCTCCATGGCGAGGAAGATCGGAGCCCGTGTGTACGCGCTGCCGGAGGATCTGGTGGAGGTGAAGCCGAAGATGGTGATGACGGTGTTCGCCTGCCTCATGGCTCGAGGAATGAGACGAATCTAGAACCCATCATCCACTCAACTGAGATTATACACCTGCGCTCTTTTATATTTCCTTAAAGTGACTTTTATTATCAACTTAATTATTGTGTTCTTTGCGTGAAGCAAAAAGATGTTCTTTCTCAGTATTTTGGTCTTGTTTTTCATACAGATATCTAAACATTCTCATTTTTTCTCTCTTGAATCGATTCTGAGCTCAGTTTTTAACAGCAGATGGTGCTCTAGGCTAGTTTTTAACCACAGGCTCAATTGCTCATGAAGAAGAGCACTCGTGCATTTGGCTATGTACTTGCACCTCAGAATGCTTAATGCAGAATGTAATACACTTCAACTTTTTCGAACTTTATGAATGATTATTTCATAGGAGGTTCAAGTGGTATGTGTAAGAGTACGGCCGTTTCTAAAGCATGCAGTGCCATCTGCTGTTAAGCTCAGAATCGATTCGAGAGACAATCTTGATGCATTCAGAAAATCTTAGAATCGATTCAGAATCATTTCTCGATTCGCGATTCAACGATTTATTGTCTTACTTTATAGTCAAAACTGATCTAATCTTGACAAAACATATTGTTGGAAAGGTCTGATATTTGGTGTCTATTTTTGTACTTTTGGAAAAGATATATTTGGACAGAAATGTATTAATTTGTTACAGGAGAATGCGTCCAAAAATTTTCAATGGAATGTTGGTGACACACGGTGGATATTTATGGTACAACGCCTAAATAAAATCACATGGGTACTCATGGCAATCTCATGGCTTTGATTTTATATCAATTTTACAGTAAAAATTATTTTGTAAAATATATATTTTATATAAAATAAAAACTTATCTATAGTACATTTGATTTACAGTAAATTTAAACTTCTATAACTTTTTCATACTTTCATTTTTTGAAGTGCTTCAGCAACAATCTGCTGAGTGTCTTTTAAAACAAGACCAAACTTAGGTCTATATTCCAAAGAATTCTTAAATTACAACAATTTAAGTTTGTATAGTGCATTGGATAGGTTAAATCAAGATTCATTTAAGGGGTTAAATCAATTTAAGGGGTTAAATCAAGTTAAGGGGTTAAATTGAGTCGTTTAAGGGGTTAAATCAAGTAAAGGGGTTAAATCAAGATTCATTCAAGGGGTTAAATCAATTTAAGGGGTTAAATCAAGTTAAGGGGTTAAATTGAGAGTCGTTTAAGGGGTTAAATCGAGATTCATTTAAGGGGTTAAATCGAGTTACATTTAAGGGGTTAAATCCAGTTAAGGGGTTAAATCGAGATTCATTTAAGGGGTTAAATCAAGTTAAGGGGTTAAATCGAGATTCATTTAAGGGGTTAAATCAAGTTAAAGGGTTAAATCGAGTTACATTTAAGGGGTTAAATCCAGTTAAGGGGTTAAATCGAGATTCATTTAAGGGGTTAAATCCAGTTAAGGGGTTAAATCGAGTTACATTTAAGGGGTTAAATCCAGTTAAGGGGTTAAATCGAGATTCATTTAAGGGGTTAAATCAAGTTAAGGGGTTAAATCGAGATTCATTTTAAGGGGTTATATCAAGTTAAGGGGTTAAATCGAGATTCATTTAAGGAGTTAAATTAACATTTACTGGAGTAGCAAAATAACTTAAAATATTAAGTCTTGTTTTCTGAACAATGCGTTAAAATAAAGTGAGTTTATACTCACTTAGGGGTTAAATTGAGAGTCGTTTAAGGGGTTAAATCGAGATTCATTTAAGGGGTTAAATCAAGTTAAGGGGTTAAATCGAGATTCATTTAAGGGGTTAAATCAAGTTAAGGGGTTAAATCGAGATTCATTTAAGGGGTTAAATCAAGTTAAGGGGTTAAATCGAGTTACATTTAAGGGGTTAAATCCAGTTAAGGGGTTAAATCGAGATTCATTTAAGGGGTTAAATCAAGTTAAGGGGTTAAATCGAGATTCATTTAAGGGGTTAAATCAAGTTAAAGGGTTAAATCGAGTTACATTTAAGGGGTTAAATCCAGTTAAGGGGTTAAATCGAGATTCATTTAAGGGGTTAAATCCAGTTAAGGGGTTAAATCGAGTTACATTTAAGGGGTTAAATCCAGTTAAGGGGTTAAATCGAGATTCATTTAAGGGGTTAAATCAAGTTAAGGGGTTAAATCGAGATTCATTTTAAGGGGTTATATCAAGTTAAGGGGTTAAATCGAGATTCATTTAAGGAGTTAAATTAACATTTACTGGAGTAGCAAAATAACTTAAAATATTAAGTCTTGTTTTCAGAAAAATGCATTAAAATAAAGTGAGTTTATACTCATTAAAAAAAAAAAAAAATCTGCCAGTGGAGAAAATTCTGTGGTTTACTTTTCTTACTCTGTTGGCAGATATGTTTGTTTTCAGCAAAAACTCACATAATTAAGACTTAATATCTTATGTAAAGTAAATGTATCTTGATTAAAGAATGTTCATCTAATAGATATTTGTACTGGAAAAAGAAAATACTGAGGAAGAACCTTTTTTTTACACTGTGAAAGTGCCTGTATTAATGACATGGGAACTCACTGGGTCTTCATTTACCTCTAGATAACGTGCCTAGACCTATGAGGAGGCTCAAAGGTCACGTCTGTTTATGTCTGTGTTTATGTACATCACTGTGGTGAAACGAGGCGAAATAAAGCCAGACCAGTTTTGCTCTTTTAAATGTTCAGGTACTTCAGGCTATAAATGACAGTAAACACATTCAGATTCATATATCAAATGTACATCTTCAAATGTCACAGTGCAAATAAAAACAGAAAGTTTTGTAACTCGAGTGATTGTGCTTGTTTCATAATCTGATAATAAAACTCATTTCAGCTGACAACTATTATATGTTAATCCAGCTTTACTCATATACATACAGAACACTCAAATAAAGTAATATAC
Organism: Megalobrama amblycephala; assembly: GCF_018812025.1. Lineage (NCBI taxonomy): Eukaryota > Metazoa > Chordata > Actinopteri > Cypriniformes > Xenocyprididae > Megalobrama > Megalobrama amblycephala. Next base: position 43,757,473 of record NC_063049.1, read on the forward strand.
TATTAGGAAACAGTTTACAATAAAGTCCCATTAGTTATACAGTGTATATTAATCTTTAACGTTAATAATCATACAACTGTTCATTGTTAGTCAGCTCAGGTCTATTAAATGATATTAATAGATACAACTTTTGATTTTAAAGGGGTGGTTGATCATGATTTCACTTTTTTAACTTTAGTTAGTGTGTAATGTTGCTGTTTGAGCATAAACAACATCTGCAAAGTTACGACACTAAAAGTTTTTTTTTTTAAAGAATTCTCTGTTTAAGGACAAAAGGCTGGTAGGGACTACAAAGAGCTTCTTCCTGGGTTTGTGACATCACAAACCCTAAAATTTACATAAACCCCACCCCCGAGAACACACAACAAAGGGGGCGGGGCCATGTTGTGCTGCTTTAGAGAAGAGGAAGAGTTGTTGTAGTAGAATGTTGTTGACATGCCGTCATTTTACGCCGGACTGCTTCACAAACGAGGGTCAATTCAACACAAAAGATGAACATGACGGCACATGCTAGTGGATGAGTTGAATCAACTCCACAGCAACTACATCAATTTATCCACTAACCATTCAGAAACGTCTAAAAGTTGTAACTTCTTCCTGAGTCTCTCCATCAGTGTCGACTCCGGTTTGAACAATGTAAGGCTGAACACTTTCGTCATTTTGGCTGCGTGAGATTCTCCAGCCTTGTTGTTGTTGAGCTGTTAAAGCTCCGCCCTCTTCTGGAAAGGGGGCGGGAGCAGCAGCTCATTTGCATTTAAAGGGACACACACAAAAATGCCGTGTTTTTGCTCACACCCAAATAGGGGCAAATTTGGGACTATAATAAATGAAATGTATCATGTTAAGTAATGCAGTTAACTAAACATTATTGTAAAATGTAACCAGCAAACCTCATCTGGTTGATGGTTTATATCGTCCTCAAATGTAAATTATCCCATCTCTAAACTGACTATTAAGACATTCCTATATTATAAACGATAACATTATGAATTTCTGCAAAGCTGACTCAAAACAATGTGTAACGTGAAAAGACATACAAATAAAATTTGACCTGTTTTAGTGCAATGCATGGAAGCTTTAAAAATGATTTGTCTCTTAAACATAACAAACATTTCATTTTAATTTGTGTTGAAAGAATATGAAACAACAAACATCGTTAACATTTTACTTAAAGCCTTTATGAATAATGCATTTTAAAGGTATTCATAATGTTCATTAAAATGCATTAAATATTTTCAAGTTAAATGCAGTACAATATTTCCAAAATTGGTAGCTTGTTTTATACTTTCTAAAGGTGTAACAATGAATAGATAAGTATTATAATATATTATAACTGTGGTTACAATTATTCATGAGATCATACAACGCATTATAATATAAGGTGTATAATTAATGCATTAAAAATACTTCTTTATAATGCGTTATACATAAAGGCCTTAAGTAAAATGTTATCCAAACATCAAAATGTCACGCAGTCAAATGAACACATTCTGCTCAGCATCATTAATTAATGGTGATCATAAAGTTGAATGGATTTCAATGAGATCACACTCACATGACGGCATGACTGTGACACAATGAAGAACGTCGTCTGAAAACGTGTTAGTAACCATCGCTTTAATGGACAAAAAAAACGCAGTAATCGGGATCAAAACAAAGACACAAGAGTTGAACATGTTGTACATGTAGGAACAGAAAACACGGGAAGTTCATATGCTGTGAACTGAAAGGCTTTCATAGAGAGACTCAGCTTTAGTCCTGGAGTTCATGCACTCCGTCTGCATCATTTGGCCATCTTGCCCTCGGCAGGCGTCTCTCCGTTATCGAGGGTCTTGAGGAGGCGAAACAGGCCCGCGGCCTCACGGATCCGGCTGAACTCGATGCAGAAGGCCTGAACCTCAATGAACAGATCCTGAACGTTAATGATCTTATTCCTGATGAGGGACTGGAGGAACACGCACACCAGACGCACCAGACGGTTCTTCAGGAGACAGAATGAGAGAATGATCACTTTTGATCAATTTAATGCATCCTTGCTGAATAAAAGTATTCATTTCTATATATAAAAGTATGAAATGTTGCTCACACAGATGCATCATGGTACATTTGCTTACCTGCATGTATTTGTCTTTGATCTGCTCACATGTGGAGATGCAGTTGGAGATGTAGAGATGGATGAACTCAGGTGGAAGATCTACTGCTGTTGTTAACCTATAGTCGAACAAACAATGTAGCGCTTACACATAGAGCCCAAACATCCACAGATGAAATGCTTCATAGATCAGGGAATCAAGTTTTATGCCCCGTCTGCACTGCCACAAACATGACCAGAGAAAGAGTTACCTGTTGACCACCTCCATGGAGTGCAGCGACATGTCCATGTTGACCAGGACAGAGAAATACTCCGTGATCTGGTTGGATGACATCAGCTTCAGGAGCATCTCAATGGCCACTAGAGGGTTGTTCTCCACCAGGTCTGGTAGTTTGGCTGGTGTCAGTCCAATATGGTAAACCAGCTTTGGATCCTTCTCAAGTTCACCAAGCAGCTGACGAGAGAGAAAGAGAGAGAGTTAACTGTGAGGAACACATTTCACTTCAACTTCAGAGGAGAAATCAAAGAAAACACACAAGTGTTCAAATGTTTTTTTTATATGCTTTTGAAAGACTCTTCTGCTCACAAAGGCTGCATTTATTTAATCAAAAATACAGTAAAAATTGAGAATCACAATATTTTTGTTTCAAATAGAGATCAGGATTATCCCATGATTCTTAACAGACAACCAAACTCGGGTTGAATGAATGATTCAGTGACTCACTCAGAAAGATTTCACTTGTTTCATTACTAGATGAATCAGAGTTTCTGAATGAATCTCTTAAATGAATGATTCAATGACTCACTCATAAATATTTCACTTGTTTCATTACTGGAAGAATCAGCATTTCTGAATGAATCTCTTGAATAATGATTCAATGACTCAGTCATAAAGACCTCGCTTGTTTAATTACTGGATGAATCAGCGTTTCTGAACAAGTCTCTTGAATAATGATTCAGTGACTCACTCAAAGACTTCATTTGTTTCATTACTGGAAGAATCAGCATTTCTGAATGAATCTCTTAAATGAATGATTCAATGACTCACTCATAAATACTTCACTTGTTTCATTACTGGAAGAATCAGCATTTCTGAATGAATCTCTTGAATAATGATTCAATGACTCAGTCATAAAGACCTTGCTTGTTTAATTACTGGATGAATCAGCGTTTCTGAACGAGTCTCTTGAATAATGATGCAGTGACTCACTCAAAGACTTCATTTGTTTCATTACTGGAAGAATCAGCATTTCTGAATTAATCTCTTAAATGAATGATTCAATGACTCACTCATAAATACTTCACTTGTTTCATTACTGGAAGAATCAGCATTTCTGAATGAATCTCTTGAATAATGATTCAATGACTCAGTCATAAAGACCTCGCTTGTTTAATTACTGGATGAATCAGCGTTTCTGAACGAAGTCTCTTGAATAATGATTCAGTGACTCACTCAAAGACTTCACTTGTTTCATTACTGGAAGAATCAGCATTTCTGAATTAATCTCTTAAATGAATGATTCAATGACTCACTCATAAATACTTCACTTGTTTCATTACTGGAAGAATCAGCATTTCTGAATGAATCTCTTGAATAATGATTCAATGACTCAGTCATAAAGACCTTGCTTGTTTAATTACTGGATGAATCAGCGTTTCTGAACGAGTCTCTTGAATAATGATGCAGTGACTCACTCAAAGACTTCATTTGTTTCATTACTGGAAGAATCAGCATTTCTGAATGAATCTCTTGAGTGAATGATTCAATGACTCACTCATAAATATTTCACTTGTTTCATTACTGGAAGAATCAGCATTTCTGAATGAATCTCTTGAATAATGATTCAATGACTCAGTCATAAAGACCTCGCTTGTTTAATTACTGGATGAATCAGCGTTTCTGAACGAAGTCTCTTGAATAATGATTCAGTGACTCACTCAAAGACTTCATTTGTTTCATTACTGGAAGAATCAGCATTTCTGAATGAATCTCTTAAATGAATGATTCAATGACTCACTCATAAATACTTCACTTGTTTCATTACTGGAAGAATCAGCATTTCTGAATGAATCTCTTGAATAATGATTCAATGACTCAGTCATAAAGACCTTGCTTGTTTAATTACTGGATGAATCAGCGTTTCTGAACGAGTCTCTTGAATAATGATGCAGTGACTCACTCAAAGACTTTATTTGTTTCATTACTGGAAGAATCAGCATTTCTGAATTAATCTCTTAAATGAATGATTCAATGACTCACTCATAAATACTTCACTTGTTTCATTACTGGAAGAATCAGCATTTCTGAATGAATCTCTTGAATAATGATTCAATGACTCAGTCATAAAGACCTTGCTTGTTTAATTACTGGATGAATCAGCGTTTCTGAACGAGTCTCTTGAATAATGATGCAGTGACTCACTCAAAGACTTCATTTGTTTCATTACTGGAAGAATCAGCATTTCTGAATGAATCTCTTAAATGAATGATACAATGACTCACTCATAAATACTTGTTTCATTACTGGAAGAATCAGCAGGTAGACATCAGTGTTTATATCTGAACTATAAACTTTTATCCCAGTACTTCTGAGATTATTTGAACATTTGTAACACAGAAATAACAATACTCTGTGTGTGTGGTTGAAAAGACAGTTTGCGAAGCTGTTTAATATCTAGATGCCTGACTGCTTTTTTCTGGGTCAGTGGCAGCCCAAACACAGATTTGAATACTCAGCACTGATTTTGTCAAAGGTTTAACCCTCTGGAGACTGAGGCTGATTTGGGGCCTGGAGAAGTTTTGACATGCTCTGACATTTGTGCTTTTTTCAGTTGTTCATAAACATATTAATGGAAAAAGTGTCATTACACTGTATTCAGCACAAACTAGGCTACAATAATATGTGAGGAACATGTACGTACATGTTTGTGTTTTTGAAGGAACAACATTTATGCGTGGTTATTGAAAAAACAAAAAACTTAAGTCACTGAAATAAGGCCAAAAAAAGTATAGTAAATCTGTGTACTTTAGGGTATTGGAGGTTGTAAACTAGAGTTTTTGCTTCAAAATTATGTAAAAATTATGCTGCCTACTCCTTCATATAAAACAATATATTGATTTAGTTTTTGTAAGACACTTTTTGCCAAGAAACACAGTATGCATGGAGGCGTGAATCATCATGAATAATGGGCCGTTTACACCTGAGAAGACAAAAGAATTGGATAGTAATGAGCTGAAATGACTTGCATATTAATGAGGCATTTCAGTCAGGTAGGCTGTGAAAAAACCTTCTGTGATGTCTCAAGCTCATCATGATATATGAAACATACAGAAAAATATTATTACAATATAAAGTAATGGTTTTATATTATACTTTAAAATATAATGTATTTCTGTGATGCAAAGAGTCTGAATATAGGCTTTTAGTTTAAAAGCATGCACATTTGGAGAAATATTGGATTCTCATATGCTTATGTCAATTTTCTATACAGAGGAGTTATATTTATTTAATATTCATTGTCATTACTATGAGCGCTGGTGTTTTCAATTCATCCTTGAAGTCGGAGGGCGCTCTCTGTGCATTTTTAGTCCACAAATTCATCTAAAAGAAGAAGAGGCTATTCCATGAATGGAGTTTCCAATTCATACTGCAGCCGGAGGGCGCTAAAGAAACAAAAACTCATCTAAAATTCATCTATAGAAGAAAAGAAAACAGGAACTAACTGCATGTCTTCTAGAGCTCCCTAACCATGACTTTTACATCCAGATAAACACTTTTCAAGACAATAAATACACGATTGAGACGATGAATGCATGTATTGCCTCTGAATTTGCGTCTGAATAGCGCTGGCTCCGTGGGCGTGGCCGCATTAGCGGATAATGAGCTGAATCACAGACATTTTAACATGGCTCTCTTTTCATACAGATTACATAAACACAGAAGGTTTGTTTTCGATTTGACTTACATGATTTAAAACCTGACATCTTAACGTTTTTTTAGACATAAGTTTATTTTTGTGTCATTAGTATTCACTAAGTTACAGTTCATTTTCTGAGAACTATCAGATTGGACTTCGTTCAGAGGGAGAGGAGAAATCACGCATCATGTTAGTTTTCTTTATTTTACAAAAAGCACAACATTGTGTTTTTACTCTGAGTGTACACAAATAAAAGAAGATATTCTATAGTTTCAATTGATATATTACTTATGTCTCTATGACAAAAAATGACGGAGTATTTTAAGTCTGTTTTGCTGCAATGTGAAAAAAACCCTGCAAAACGCGCCGGCGCGTTTTCAGACCTCAGAGTGTTAATACACACAGGTGAAAAGTTGTCATATAGGATTGAGATTGTGTGTGTGTTTGAATCGAGATCGCAAACTTTTAACGATAAATCATGCAGTTCTAGTCACAATGAAAAAAAATCTAGGTATAGTGAGATTCACACAAATGTGACTGTCATGTGATTCTCCGTCTCAGCTGTGTGTTGTGTCGTACCTGCGTCTGCTGTGCCGCTGATAGTGGACTCTTGAAGGCTTTGGCCATGATGCGCTTGATTTCCACACCTGTGCCGTTCCGCACACACATGGATCGATCCCACTGAATCCGATGATCCGGTTCACACGGGTTGAGCCAGGACAGCTCATCCTCACACACCAGAAGAGGCGGAGCGGGCCGGATAAACTCAGGACGAAAGTGACCTGACAGAGAACCAGACTGTTTAATCATAGCATCACAATAAAAACAAACCAAACAGCAGCATCACACTCACTCTCCAGAGGAGGACGTGGTCCCGTCACTAGCGACTCTGTGATCTGATTGGCCACGGAGCTGTCGAAGCCCGAGTTGGAGGAGTCTGGATCAGGGTCGCTAAGCAGGCTGGGAAAACTGGCCTTGCTCTGAGTGGGCAGCTCCGACTGACGCTCTGAAGGAAAAGACACAAGATGTTTGTTATATCTCAGTGGAATACTGGATTGTGATTGATAACTATATTAATCGCCCAGCTATTTATATAAAGTTGGATATACATGTATTTGCACCTAAAGCGATGTATACTATATATTGATTGTTTATATCGTCATAAAATGCAAGTACATTATTGCTCAGCTCTAATCTGCTAAATGAAGAAAAATATGAACTGTTTTCAACATTGATAATCTTTCCAACATGATTACGTCATGCGTGGAGCATCGCAGAGCAGTGCAAGATGAGCATTTGTGGTTAAAAAGTATATAATTTAATTTTTTTTTAGAAAATGGCCGATGGTTTCTCTAGATAAGACTCTTATTCCTCGTCTGGGATCATGTAGAGCTCTTTGAAGCTGCACTGAAACTGACATTTGGACCTTCAACCCGTTGAACCCCAGTGAAGTCCACTATATGGAGAAAAATCCTGGAATGTTTTCCTCAAAAACCTTCATTTCTTTTCAACTGAAGAAAGACAGACATGAACATCTATAACTTCATCAACACCATCTGTGGATTGATTATACCAGCAAGGGCGAGCTGCAGTCCGCTGATGTCGATGGTCTGCGGCGTGGCGCTCACGTCCATGGAGGACACCTGTCTCGGCGTCTTCTTGAAGAGCTCTCGCGGCGGGGCGAGCATCAGCTGCGACAGGAAGAACTTCTCCGGCAGTGTGATGGGAGGAAGAAAACCTGCAAAAAAGCTGGCTTTTAAATTTCAGAATGAGGATCATATGAGGAAGATCATAATTGGAGGTCCATGGCATCTAAAAGATTGAAAACTAATAAACCTGCCATTGTACATTATGAATATTGTCGGCTCAATGACAAACTGACTTTGTTCCTGTTTTGTAAATAAAAGTGTCTGCTAAGTGCTTAAAGGGTTAGTTCACCCAAAAATAAAAAAATAATGTCATTTATTACTCACCCTCATGCCGTTCCACACCCGTAAGACCTTCGGATCACAAATTAAGATATTTTTGATGAAATCCGATGGCTCAGTGAGGCCTCTATAGCCAGCAATGACATTTCCTCTCTCAAGATCCATTAATGTACTAAAAACATATTTAAATCAGTTCATGTGAGTACAGTGGTTCAATATTAATATTATAAAGTGACGAGAATATTTTTGGTGCGCCAAAAAAACAAAATAACGACTTATAAAGTGATGGCCGATTTCAAAACACTGCTTCATGAAGCTTCGGAGCGTTATGAATCAAGTGTGTCGAATCAGCGGTTCGGAGCGCCAAAGTCACGTGATTTCAGCAGTTTGACACGTGATCCGAATCATAAAAAGATTCATAACGTTCTGAAGCTTCCTGAAGCAGTGTTTTGAAATCGGCCATTACTATATAAGTCATTTAGTTTTTTTTGGCACACCAAAAATATTCTCGTCACTTTATAATACTAATATTGAACCACTGTACTCACATGAACTGATTTAAATATGTTTTTAGTACATTAATGGATCTTGAGAGAGGAAATGTCATTGCTGGCTATGCAGGCCTCACTGAGCCATCGGATTTCATCAAAAATATCTTAATTTGTGTTCTGAAGATGAATGAAGGTCTTACGGGTGTGGAACGACATGAGGGTGAGTAATAAATTACATTATTTTCATTTTTGGGTGAACTACCCCTTTAAATGTAAATGATCTCTCATGGACAGCCATCTATGAACGTCCTAAGCGAGTGATGCAAGACAAACACAACCAGAAGAGGAGGAGAACGTACCCGAGAGCGGTTTCTCCTGCTCCTCTCCTGTGGGCGATGGGTTCAGCAGGTGGGCAAACACTGCGGCGAAGGGGTTGGCGGCCAGCGGCTCGGTCCGGTACATCTCCCACAGCAGGTAGAGCGCCGTGAGCCGCTGCGGAGCGCTTGGCAGCAGGTCGGGCTGCTGCAGCAACATCACCAGAACCGAACCCACCCGGAAGTGCTCGGCTTTCCCGAAGCAGTGGTGGAAGGCGGTGGACAGCTGCTCGAAGCTGTTGCTGCAGGCGTCCTCCGACATTATGCCCAGCAGGTTCGACAGCTCTTTAGGAGCCAGCGTCATGATGCTTCTCACGCAGGCCACTGGATCAACGAGAAAGCTAGAAAGAGACAGACAACGATAGACGAATTAGATTTGAAGTCCTCATGAAATGCCTTTTCTTCCCTATTCTGATGTATATACAGTGAAACTGCTTTGCAAACAAGAACAAATGTAGATTGATTTTATCTGTAGGGAATTGATTGGATGGTTGTGGTTTGCTATTGGTGGATCTCATGTGAGTGACAGGTTGCCCCGCCCTCGTCATCAGAGAAGAGAAGAGGAAGTTATTCTGATTCAAGATTATGAGGAACATGAATTTAACACAATAATGATGTGCACTGATAAATCATTTATAATAAATACTGCAATATTCCATAATTTTGACTTCTTGATGACTTTAAATGACAATACTAGATCTAATATAGTGAGAATATGGAGGAAAGAGATTCAAAGTGAGCAAAAATATGCAATTTTGGTGCAGATGCTGATATTAATATGGCCAAAAGTGATGAAATTCTGATGCTTGTAATGGAAATCAATGAGAAAAGTATAGCAGATACTTACATAAAATGCATTTTAAAATGCAAATGACATGTCTTAGTAAAATTATATTTAATTGTTTAGTTTTATGATCAAAGCCTTGTAGTTTTAAAACATATAATGCAATACAATAATGTTTAAGAGATGATCAAATAAACCTTCCCCAAAAGATGATGATCATATTTGATACTATATGATGTCTGGATAATAAAGTAAACTTCAAACTTCACTTGCTTTAGTCCAGTTGAAATATTACTAACAATATCAAAGTTATTCTTATGTTTACTTAATAAAATCAGTAAAGATTATCAGCTACGATTATACTACTTGCTGAAAAAGTCTAAACTATCAATTTAGACGACAGAAGGCAAGTAGTAGATTGTGTGAGAGTTTTTACAGCAAAGTTTTGATCATTTATAGGCCTCAGAAATGTTCTACAAATATAATATACAAGGTTTAACGGAGTTATTTTGCGGTAACTGTTACTATATTCTAATTATTTCGCAACATAACTGGATTATTCATCTTAATGAAGCACATTAGATGAAAATCAAATACTACAAGCACTTTTTTCACATCCTAAACTCCTCAAACCGCTGTCTATGTAGGGAACTCTGTAGGTTTTGAGACACAGTCAGTAACAACAACATTACCTGAGTGGAGCTCATTTATTCCGTCCCGTCAGCTCATGAATATTCAATAAAAAAACAAACGCGGTGACGCTCCAGCACCGATACAACGTTTATCTGCGAGATTATACAGGTAATAATATTTTTAATCATTAAACTCCTTCTGTTTCATAATCCGAATCTTCTTCACTTCTTCCACTCATAACCGTCGCGGCTATCCGTGAGCGCTTCCTGTGAAGCAGACGGAATTATGGGAGATGTAGTTTCCAAATAAATCAATACGGAAAACGTTTAAAATCACATACTTGCGTTTTAAAATAAAAGCAATGTTTTTTTTTTATTATAATTCACTCACGTATACGTCACAAAAAAATAAATAAATACACAAAACAGTAGAATGACCCGGATGTGAATGCGTATTCCGCCTTGTATGTGACCCATAATCCACCGCTCTTCCTTTCCCACATTCTCCATTCAGAGTGAGTATCTCCCTCTCGTTCATCGTCTATAAATCCAACATCATCCGCGTTATTAATCCCTAATAATCATGTTTAATGTCACATCTGAGTTTACAGACACATTATGAATCACTATGATGCGTTTTGGTGCGTTTAAAACGCTGATGTGAGCGATTATACACTTAATGCTAATGCGGCCGTGAGAGTATCTGCGAAAGCGGTAAATTACACTGATTTTAAGTGTAAATGTTGTTTTTACGCGATGTGAAACTCAATAAAGTTGCATATATGAATAATGTAGCTCATTAGCTCGTGATTATATTATTTACAGTTGTTTTTACGCGATGTGAAACTAGTTGCATATATAATGTAGCTCATTAGCTCGTGATTACATTATTTACAGTTGTTTTTACGCGATGTGAAACTAAAAGTTGCATATATGAATAATATAGCTCATTAGCTCGTGATTATATCATTTACAGTTGCAACACAGATGTATTAATGTATTATACAGGTGTGTGTCTCTCATCCAATCAGAGTTTAGACTCAGAACAGTATATAAGCATGTTTTTATAATGAGAAATGACATAAAATGTGTTATTAGAGAAAGTCAGCTGGTTGTTTTGGTGAATGAATGACTTGCATCATGATCATGATTGTGTGTTTTTGTGCAGATGGCACCGAAGAAGGGTGAGAAGAAGAAGGGCCGCTCCGCCATCAATGAGGTGGTGACCCGCGAGTACACCATCAACATTCACAAGCGCATCCACGGCATGTAAGTCACTCCTGGAATGAGTAACCGCTCATCCCTGATCCGTACCGGAGTATTAACGCATCTTTCCGCTCCTCCAGCTCTTTCAAGAGGCGAGCTCCTCGTGCTCTGAAGGAGATCCGCAAGTTTGCCATGAAGGAGATGGGCACGCCTGACGTTCGCATCGATACCCGTCTCAACAAGGCCGTGTGGGCCAAAGGTGTCAGGTGAGACGCGTCCTGATGGTTGGAGTCTACTTTCCGAAATGTAGTTTGATCAGGGCTGGAGCCGAACTTCTCCAGGAATGGGGTTGGACACTCCTGGCCCAAGTAAAGATGCCAGTGTATTCACAGTGGAAGTTTTCAAAAACGTTTATAACAACTGCAAGGCATCCAATATGGCATATTTTTAAATGCTCAAGACTGACGTCACTTCCTGAACTGAACAGTGATTGGCTGCTGCCTGTGTTTTCTGCATTAAAGGGTTAGTTCACCTAAAAATTAAAATGTCATTTATTACTCATGCCGTTCCACACCCTTTAGACCATTTATAATCTTCGGAACACAAATTAAGATATTGTTGATGAAATCCGATGGCTCAGAGAGGCCTGAGCAATGACATTTCCTCTCTCAAGATCCATTAATGTACTAAAAACACATTTAAATCAGTTCATGTGAGTACAGTGGTTCAGTATTAGGTCTTACGGGTGTGGAACGACATGAGGGTGAGTAATTAATGACATTATTTTAATTTTTGGTTGAACTAAACATTTAAGTTGAAAATTGCCCAACCTTTTCACACTCTCTGCTGTTACAGTGTGTGTCCGCTGGCGCCGAACAGAGCAAGCGTTTTAAATTCTTTCCTATGGAAGTTGAGCTTGTGTGAATTGTGTGATTGAGAGCGGCTGAGAACGTCAAAAGGTTGGGGACTATCAAGCGAAACGCATGGACAGCCAATCGCTTTGAGGTTCAGGTTGTCTTGAGTGTCTAAATATGCAGGTTGTGACATTTAATTTCTCAAACGTCCTTGTAGGAAGACACATCATGGCCATATTCCAGGATGACAGTCAAGATTTATCAGGCTTGGATGCACGAAGAATCACTTTCACACTTCTGAGTCCAGACCTTAAATTCATCTAAAGACTTTGGGATGTGCTGGAGGAGACTCTTGCATTGTCAATACAAGATCTTGACCCAAAATGAAGCTCCTCTATGATCTTGTATTGTCAGTGTAAGAGGTGAGCACTCTGTAAAGTCTCCTCCAGCACATCCCAAAGACTTTCAATGAATTTAAGGTTCCAACCATTCTTTGACAGCTTGAGCTTGATGAATCTTGTGCTGCGTCTCAATTCGCCTACTTATACTACGCCCTAAAAGTATGTACTCTTTCTGTGAACAAAAAGTACTTTCTTTTGAGTGTGTAGACAAGCTTTGGGACATACTATCACATATCGCATCCTGTCACCGTAAACTGGCCTGTCAATCATCTTACATCCTCCACATTTCATTTAGCTAATTTCCTACCGTATCGAAGAGAAATGCAGCATGTTGATCAGCAGTCGCGTGTCTTTCATGTGGAGAACTGTCCTCATATTAATGCATAATGATGCATTTAAAAGTGGCCATTCGGATATTTATAAAAGTCCACATTGTTATTTGCAGATGAAAAATAACACCTATAACATTAAATAAATATTTTCTATCAGGCTGAACTTATTAGTCACTCAAACCTCTCAGCGTCGATCGTGCATATCCGCCATGTTTTGTAGTTTTTTAACACTTTTTACTCATGTTTGTAGTTCTGAACTGAATCCTCGTCCAATGCGCGATGGGTTGTGGGCAATATTAGACTTTATAGTGTGCACGGATCTACACTTCAAAAAAGTCTACCAGAAATAGTAGACCATTCGGGGACTTTTGGCATACTCTTTTCAACATACTATGCTTTAGGACACACTTATTTGAATTTCACCTACTATTTAGGATGGAGGATGCAGGCTTGGTTTTGTCATCCTGGAATATGGCCATGATGTGTCTTCCTACATGGATGTTTGAGAAATGAAAAGCTACACACTCCATCCATTAGGGTTAGAAGAACTGTTGCCAAACATGCTGGAAATATAGTAATCACAGCAATAATGATCTAATCATAGACTCTTAAAGGTGCAATATGTAAGATTTTTGCAGTAAAATATCCAAAAACCACTAGGCCAGTGTTATATATTTTGTTCACTTGAGTACTTACAATATCCCAAATGTTTGCAGCTATTTGTAAATCGTGAGAAAATTGCAATTTTAACCAAGACTCTATCGCTGTCTGTCAATCGTGTCATACCCGCGTTACCCTCAGTTTCCGGTTTTACTTTGTAGAAACCATGGAAACACCAAAGACACTTTAATATTTACATGTTTTAATAGACAAGGGAGCAGCTGTTTTGACATATTTATAGACAGAAAACTAATTATTGTTATATAGCTCAACACGTTTCTTATTGTTTAAATCTAATTTTCTTGATTTTTTGCGAGTCTCATGCTTTACCATGCCTCATAGAAAAACACTATTTTGTGAAGTAGCTAACATAGCATAATCAGATGCAGCTTTATTTTTAGTAACAGTAATACAGCATTTTCTCCATCATACAATACGTTTTTAAATTAATTGCATGCTATTTATCAACACAAGCCATCCAGCATTTAATATATTGTAAAATCGATCTATCTTACTGCAGTGTGTAACAGTGTCTCACAGCAGCCGCCGAGCGAACGCACAGAGTAACGTTATAACATCATTTTCAACACTCTCAAATGTATCTAATATGATAAACAGAGCTGCGTTACCTCATGATATCGTGATATTCCTTAACTATATCATATGATGTAAATATGAGACAACTCAAACAGGCATTTTTGCACCATATCTTGAATTATAGGCTATAGCACACAGGGAGTTGTTGCCCTGCATCATATTCGTCATCAATCAACAGTATGAAATTTCAGATGACCTGCGTATGTCTGGGACGGGGGAAGTGCATTAATTTTAACATGTTATTCAACATGATTAATCTAATTAATGCATTAAATCGACAGCCCTAATGTATATGTGTGTGTTAAATGCAGTTTGAAAGCTTTCTTTGTAGTCACACTGGCTGTTGACAGAACTTTATTGGGTCACAAAGCTCGCCTGTTTCTAACGGCAATCACTTGTAACTGTGATTATATTGTCTGTTTATTGACAAGAACAGATTAAAACACTCTCTACAGACACACTCCAAAGCAGAGGCATTTTAGCAGCGTCTTGCCACTATAGGAGTCATTCACCGTTACCCATCTGATGCTTAACAGCGACATCTTTGTTTGGCAGGAATGTGCCGTACCGCATGCGTGTGCGTCTGTCCAGGAAACGCAATGAAGACGAAGATTCTCCAAACAAGCTGTACACCCTCGTCACATACGTCCCAGTCACCACGTACAAAGGTGAGGATGATGTTGAATGTGTCATTTGCCCTGAGATCATGCAGGAAATCTGAAGTTCATATACTGTGTTTGACTTAAACAAACATCTCTAACATTTCAAACTTTGTGCTTTTTGTGTTTGCAGGTCTTCAGACTGTAAATGTGGATGAAAATTAATTCTCTTCATGCTTGTTGGAATAAAAACATAAAAGGATTTTTGTTGTGGATGATTTATTTCTTGTCAGACGAATTATGCAGATATTGACAGACTGTAGAGAAGAAAATCAACATGCGTAATATGTAAACTTAAGTGACATCACATTGCATTTGTACAGCAAACAACATCTTCACTTAAAGCTGATTATTTCTTCAGAAAGGCTTGAGGTGAGATTGTGCAGAGCGTTTGGCAAATCTGATTGGTTCCTCCAACCACGAAAATCATCTAATGCTACATGTTCCTTTAAGAGATCAAGATATACATTCACAACCACAGTATAATGATTTGATCATTGAACAGCTGTCAGAAATGATGTTTCATTTGGAAAAACTCACTGCAGTGAAATATTAAACCTGGTCCCTTTGGATTTCACAATGTATGAAAGTTTTCTGTGGCACAATAAATCTGAGGATCAGTCATGTGACTTGTTTTTAAGGCACTTTATACATAGATATAAGGAAAACCAGAAACTCTTTAAGACTGACTGGAAGTGATGAAACCGGATCCGTTTGTTCAGATAATGTCGTCAGGATCTAGTACAGATAAGTCAAACAAAAATGGACTTTGCATATTTCAAATAATAAATAATGAGCATTTGTGGCATAATGATGATTACCACTTGTGTCTAAAAAAAACAAAAATCTGGGTTAAAGTGAAGCACTTGCAATAGAAGTGAATCTGATACACATTATTTTAACCTTTTCGTTGTAGTTTTCCAATTTTGTTTCCATCACAATGCAATGCCATTCACCTTGAAACACCGTAAAAATGATTAAACAAGTTTTAGCAAGAATGTAATATTATATAAGCATTGCATTTCAGGTTTTAAACTACAAAAAATGTGCTTTTTTTAAAGAAAATTAGTCAAAATTGCTGGCAAGCATCATGTCGCCTCAAATGCTGCTGATCGAGATTAACTAGTACTTAAATTGGGATATTCCTATAGAAAACATCAAATCAAAATCATTTCACTGTACATTCACTATATCTGCTTTCTAAATGCATGATTTTGATCTTGGTGAACAATATATTTAATAAAAAAAAAAAAAATTGACCTCATAATTTTTAATCAAAATGATTAAAACGCTGAACGCCGGCAGCATCAGATCAGATATTCAGCTGCTGGAACAGGTGCAATAATCATAATGATCAATATTTCCTTCACGTGAGTCTCGTTTATACAGTCAGACACATGTAAACAATCCCATCAGACTGAACTTACATGGTATTTAATGGCTATAGTGAGAATTCACACAAAAATAAAGCTTAAAATCTGATGTGACAAACACACTTTCCTCGTGTGTGTGAAGGACAGAAGCAGATGTCAGTGAGAGGAGATGCGTTTGAATACTGATTCATAAAACATAACGCTGATGATCATCTGAATCACTTCACAGTTAGTTCACTTCAGAATTCAAATTCTGATCATTTACTCACCTCCATGTCATACAAGATGTTCATGTCTGTCTTTCTTCAGTCGAAAAGAAATGAAGGAAAACATTCCAGGATTTTTCTCCATATAGTGGACTTCACTGGGGTTCAACGGGTTGAAGGTCCAAATGTCAGTTTCAGTGCAGCTTCAAAGAGCTCTACATGATCCCAGACGAGGAATAAGAGTCTAATCTAGAGAAACCATTGGACATTTGACTTGGTCTTTGCACGTTTGTGACCTTTCCAACATGATTACGTCATGCCTGGAGCATCTCAGAGCAGTGCAAGATGAGCATTTGTGGTTAAAAAGTGTATAATTTTTATGTTTTTTTAGAAAATGGCCGATGGTTTCACTAGATTAGACTCTTATTCCTCGTCTGGGATCATGTAGAGCTCTTTGAAGCTGCACTGAAACTGACATTTGGACCTTCAACCCGTTGAACCCCAGTGAAGTCCACTATATGGAGAAAAATCCGGGAATGTTTTCCTCAAAAACCTTCATTTCTTTTCAACTGAAGAAAGAAAGACATGAACATCTTGGATGACATGGGGGTGAGTAAATTATCAGGAAGCTGAAACATTAACTAATCCTTTAACTAAGATTAATAAATGCTTAATTGATGTTCACAAATGAAACCTAACTGTAAAGTGTGACCAGTAAAGCTGTACTGAGGTCAGTGAACTAAAACACTCTCAGATCAATGAGGCTCAGCTGCACGAGACTTCGGTTCACGACATCCTACATTAAAGCATTCAGTGAGGGGAGTCCAGCTCACCCCAGCGGCATCATGGGATTTTATAGACGTCACACTGCAAAAAATGATGTTCTTCCTCAGTATTTCTGTCTTGTTTTCCAGCACAAATATCTAAACATTCTTAAATCAAGATACATTTACTGTAGAAGAGAAATGACTAGATATTAAGAACAAATATCTGCCAATGGGGTCAGAAAATTAAATTTAAACTAACTTTAAATTTAAAGCTCATTTTCCAACTCCCCTAGAGTTAAACAGTTGAGTTTTACCGTTTTCGAATCCATTCAGCCGATCTCCGGGTCTGGCGGTACCACTTTTAGCATAGCTTAGCATAGATCATTGAATCTGATTAGACCGTTAGCATCTCGCTCAAAAATGACCAAAGAGTTTTGATATTTTCTCTATTTAAAACTCAACTCTTCTGTAGTTACATTGTGTACTAAGACCGACGGAAAATGAAAAGTTGTGATTTTCTAGGCCGATATGGCTAGGAACTATACTGTCATTCCGGCGTAATAATCAAGGAGTAATATGCGTAATATCATCACCCGTGGTACGGCAGCGAAGTTCCTTGATTATTACGCCAGAATGAGAGTATAGTTCCTAGCTATATCGGCCTAGAAAATCACAACTTTTCATTTTCCGTCGGTCTTAGTACACAATGTGACTACAGAAGAGTCGAGTTTTAAATAGGAAAAATATCAAAACTCTTTGGTCATTTTTGAGTGAGATGCTAACGGTCTAATCAGATTCAATGAACTATGCTAAGCTATGCTAACAGTGGTACCGCCAGACCCGGAGATCGGCTGAATGGATTCGAAAACAGTAAAACTCAACTGTTTAACTCTTGGAGAGTTTGGAAAATGAGCCTATTTTCAAAAAAAAAAAAAAAAAAAAAAAAAAGGGGAGTGTTCCTTTCATTCAAAAGGGAAAACAAAATTATTCTTACTGTGTTGGCAGACATTTTTTTTAGTCATTTTGCTGTTCCAGTAAATGTATCTTGATTTAAGATTGTTGAGATGTTTGTGCTGGAAAACAAGACATCATTTTTTGCCTGTTTGGTCCTCCATACGCTCGTGAATCATCACGATCAAGGCACTCGTGAAATCGCCGTCTGGAGCTCATCACCTGCCCGCTGCATGCTGGATCATGAGCAGACCGGCGCGCTCCTGGTACTGCTGCGTCTTTGCGGACGCGATCTTTGCGCTCAGGTCGACGGGCCGCTCCAGGAAGTTGACCAGCACCTGCTCGGTCAGTAAGGAGGCCAGAATCTGCTCGAAGCTCACCGACCAGTGAGCGTCCGACTCACCGGCGTCTCTCGAAGCGTCCTCGCGGTGTCGCGCCTCTCCGATCTGCAGCACGAGACTGGTGACCATCCCGATGGCCTGGAAGAGCTCGGCCTCACACGGCTCGCCTTGAAACATGCTGTACAGCGTCTTACAAAACTGGATGAACTCCCGCTGACCAGACAAAACACACAACAGTAGACTTCTGAATGACTGCATTCACAGTGAATGCTGCTCAATCTGCATCTGAGTTTGAGTCGCATTCACACAGGTGTGGAAAAACAAATGATGACAGAAGTGTCATTTAAGGGTGAACTGTCCCTTTAAGAGCTCACTGCGGTTTTCTGGTTTAGAGTTTAAAAATAAAGACTGCCATAAACAAGTACTGTAATTTTAGAGTTGTAATGTAAAATAATAATAATAATTACATTTATATTATTTATAGTAAATACTCAACTTTATTTTACAATGAAATACTGCAATAGTAATATTTCTTATATTGTTTTTACTTAATAATATTAACAATAATAACTAGAATGTAGATTTCCTGAAGAAAAAGTGAGTGGTGCTTGCCGTGCAAAACTACACTGCCCCTACACTGTTAGCAAATGCTAACATGATTAGCATGTTGCTAGCATTATTTTAACATGATTAGCATGTTGCTAGCATGTTTTCAGTAAGATGCTAACATGATTAACATATTTTCAGCAAAATGCTAACACAGTTAGCATTTTAATAGCATTTTTTTAAGATGCTAACACAATAAGCATGCTGCTAACATTATTTTAACATGATAAGCATGTTTTGCTAACATGTTTTCAGCAAGATGCTAACATGATTAGGATGTTAACATGTTTTCAGCAAAATGCTAACATGATTAACATATTTTCAGCAAAATGCTAACACAGTTAACATTTTAATAGCATTTTTTTAAAGATGCTAACATAATTAGCATGCTAACATTATTTTAACATGATAAGAATGTTGCTAACATGTTTTCAGCAAGATGCTAACATGATTAGGATGTTAACGTTTTCAGCAAAATGTTAACACGATTAACATGTTAGCATTATTAAAATGTTGCTAGCACGGTTTTATTAAGATGCCAACACAATTAGCATGTTGCTAACATGATTTTAACATGATTACCATGTTGCTAACATGTTTTCAGCAAGATGCTAACACGATTAGCATTTGCTAGCATATTTTCAACAAGATGCTAACTCGAACATGTTGCTATCATGATGCTAACACGGTGATTATCATGTTGTAACATGTTTATATGGTGCGTTCAAGTCCTCCTGGGAAGTTCATATTTACGAGGTGGGAAGTCGTGTGTACGACGGTAGGTTCAAGTCACTTTCAAAGGAGTATGATGGCAGTGTCCCTTCTCTTAATTAATTACACAAAATAACAACACTTCTGCTTCTAGAAAATGTAGAGCAAATAATGTGCATTAGTTGTATGTTGCTGTTTTATGTTTTTTAAATTAATTTATGAAGCCATTGTAAACTTTATTGTTACATATTACATTTTTATATTGTGATGCTATCGTATTTTTTGGTGGTAATCAGCTTCGTTGTAAATAGAAAAGCCTGACAATACCTGTAAGTATTGTGGTATTTCACTATGTTTCTGACTGACAAGCCCCCAACTCGTACAGATCGGAGCTTAAAGAAAATTATGAGCTTCCCACTGGTATTTACGACATTGTGGTGGCGTTCATGTCGGTTCTGCTCGTAAATACGATCTTTCCGACATGACTTGAATGCACCATTAAAAAGATGTGAACAGGACCAGCACGTTACTAACATGTTACCACAATCAGCATCTTGTTAGCATGAGGCTAACAGGATAAGCATGTTATTGCATGTTTTCAGCAAGATGCTAACACGATTAGCATGCTGCTAGCATGAAAATGATTAGCAAAATGATTAGCATTTTGCTACCATGTTTTCAGCAAGATGTTAACATGATTGACATGTTGGCATTTTGTTACCATGATGCTAAAAGGATTAGCATGTTGTTAACATGATGTTTACATGATTAGCATGTTGCTACCATGATCAACATGTTGTTACCATGATGCTAACACGATTAGCATTTTGCTAACATGATGTTACCACAATTAGCATCTTGTTAGCATAAGGTCAACATGATTAGCATGTTGCTTGCATGTTTTCAACAAAGATGCTAACACAATTAGCATGTTGCTAGCATTATGTTAACACAGTTAGAATGTTGTTAGCATAATGCTAACAGGATTAGCATGCTGCTTGCATGTTTTCAACAAAGATGCTAACACAATTAACATTTTGCTAGCATTATGTTAACACAGTTAGTATGTTGTTAGCATTATGCTAACATGATTAGCATGTTGTAAGCATGTTTTCAGTAAGATGTTAACATGATTAACATTTTCAGCAAAATGCTAACACAATTAACATTTTATTAGCATGTTTTTAAGATGTTGACAATTAGCATGCTGATAACATTATTGTAACATAAGCATTTTGCTAACATGTTTTCAGCAAGATGCTAACATGATTAGGATGTTAACATGTTTTCAGCAAAATGTTAACACGATTAGCATGTTAGCATTATTAAAATGTTGCTATCATGTTTTTATTAAGATGCTAACACGATTAGCATGTTGATAACATGATTTTAACACGATTACCATGTTGCTAACATGTTTTCAACAAGATGTTAACACGAACATGTTACTATCATGATGCTAACACTGTGATTATCATGTTGTAACATGTTTTTAAAAAGATGTGAACACGATCAGCATGTTACTAACATGTTACCACAATCAGCATCTTGTTAGCATGAGGCTAACAGGATATGCATGTTATTGCATGTTTTCAGCAAGATGTTAACACGATTAGCATGATTTTAAAATGATTAGCATGTTGCTAACATGTTCTCAACAAGATGTTAACACGATTAGCATGTTGACATGTTGTTACCATGATGATAAAAGGATTAGCATATATTGCTAACATGATGTTTACATGATTAGCATGTTGCTACCTTGATCAACATGTTGTTACCATGATGCTAACACGATTAGCATTTTGCTAACATGATGTTACCACAATTAGCATCTTGTTAGCATGAGGCCAACATGATTAGCATTTTGCTTTCATGTTTTCAACAAAGATGCTAACACAATTAGCATGTTGCTAGCATGATGTTAACAGTTAGAATGTTGTTAGTATTATGTTAACAGGATTAGCATGTTGTTTGCATGTTTTCAACAAAGATGTTAACACAATTAGCATTTTGTTAACATGATGTTAACACAGTTAGTATGTTGTTAGCATGTTGCTTGCATGTTTTCAACAAAGATGCTAACACAATTAGCATGTTTTGCTAACATGATGTTAACAGTTAGAATGTTGTTAGCATGATGCTAACACAATTAGCATGTTGATTGCATGTTTTTAGGAAAATCCTAACACAATTAACATTGTTAGCAAATAAAATTTATTTATTTGACACCTCATTCATGGGTCTATGACAAACGGTGCGGAACAAGTAGCGGGACAAAGTTGTCCAGAAGAATAATAATAAGTATGATGGATAACAATAGTGATGCTCTGCCTTTGACAAGCACCACTAATAATAAAAGTAAAGCTGACTTGACTAAGATGGAACACAACAAAACAGCCAATCACAGTGAGGATCCTCATTTGTATATGAGCGAGTTTTGTGACTCTCATCAGCTAAATATCCAAATCAAACACATGCATTAACATATTAATGCAAGTCCATAAACTGAAGATTCACCTGGTTCATGTGAGGAAGAGGCTTCTCCTCATCCTTCTCTTTGCCTTTGTTCAGGTCCTGAAGCATCTGCTGCAGCTGCTCCTCATAACTCTTACTCTCACCTGCAAACACATGATGCAGTCATCATCATCACAGGAGCATTGAGCAGAAAACACCATCAAAACACTCGAAAAACTCACCATTGGGCAGGTTGACATAGAGAGGTCTGGTGCTGGACAGAACTGGACTCTTCAGAGGGGACGAGTCTTCTTCATTCTCACTCAAGGCTGTGAAGAAAAGTGGAGAATAAAGGAAAACAATGAACATTCAAACATGAAAACCTGCTCTAGTAGAGCCCCAAAACAACATCAAGGCTTTGAAAAAGGGTCATTTTGCTTCTCTTGATATGAAAAAAGATAATCCAGTAGTGAATGAACCTGGTGGGATGTGCAGTCGATACAGCAGCCTGATCTTCTCATTCAGCTCCTCACAGTACAGAACATCTGCAGAGAAAGAGCGCAGGACTGAGACACGAGGCGACGATGAGTATTTCTTGAATAAACCTCAAGCACACGGTCCTACCGAGCATCTGAGCGAACTGAGAGAAGTTTATGAGGTTGTCTCTGTCCTGGTCCAGCAGTGTGAAGGTGCGCTGGGCGACGGTGTCGGTGTGCGTCCCACAGATCCACGGCGCCAGCAGCTCATACAGGCTCTTGAACTGAGCTCGATCCACCAAGTAGCGCTCAGGGCAGCTGCCCGTCGCGGGAAGAACGGAGCCGGAGCTGCACACGCCGTCACCCCAGTACAGACTGATGAAATGCTCTGTCTGAATGACACACCATTATTCATTTATAATCATTTAATCTTTAATCATTTATTAATTGAATAGGGTAACATGTTAATTAATAGATATCACCATACTTCACCAGATGATTGATTACATTAAAGGGTTAGTTCACACAAAAATGAAAATTCTGTCATTAATTACTCACCCTCATGCCGTTCCACACCCGTAAGATCTTCAGAACACGAATTAAGATATTTTTGATGAAATCCGATGGCTCAGTGAGGCCTGCATAGCAAGCAATGACATTTCCTCTCTCAAGATCCATTAATGTACTAAAAACATATTTAAATCAGTTCATGTGAGTACAGTGGTTCAATATTAATATTATAAAGCCACGAGAATATTTTTGGTGCACCAAAAAAACAAAATAACGACTTATTTAGTGATGGCTGATTTCAAAACACTGCTTCAGGAAGCTTCAGAGCGTTATGAATCAGCGTGTCGAATCATGATTCAGATCGCGTGTCGAACCGCCAAACTGCTGAAATCACGTGACTTTGGCGCTCCGAACCGCTGATTCGACACACTGATTCATAACGCTCCGAAGCTTCATGAAGCAGTGTTTTGAAATCGTCCATCACAAAATAAGTCGTTATTTTGTTTTTTTTGGTACACCAAAAATATTCTCGTGGCTTTATAATATTAATGTTGAACCACTGTACTCACATGAACTGATTTAAATATGTTTTTAGTACATTAATGGATCTTGAGAGAGGAAGTGTCATTGCTGCCTATGCAGGCCTCACGGAGCCATCGGATTTCATCAAAAATATCTTAATTTGTGTTCCGAAGCTCTTGCGGGTGTAGAACGGCACGAGGGCGAGTAATAAATGACAGAATTTAAATTGTGTGAACTAACCCTTTAACGCTTCTCATTTACTTTGAATGGGTGATGTCATGCGTTGCTGAACTGAATTGTGGGTTCCGTCCATAGACTGTAAAAAAAGATGGACAACGCGACGCCGCTTCCTTCCATTGTAATGAACTGAAGGTAAAACGGACGATGATGGGCGTTGACATGTTGGAACCTGGGCATGCGCAGAAAGACTCGTCAGTGAAACCAGGAGGCGGAGGCGGAGTCGCGGTATCAAACTTCCGCCCAGACGTCTGCGTCATCAAGATCAGATCACCTATTTGTTTTATTATCTATTGTTTATTATATTTTTCTTTTCCTCCTCCCTTTTTCATTTGGCTTAAACGATGGCTTAATTACATCTGGCAATAAGGAATTTACATTTATTTGAATGTTTATTAATGCACATTGTTCAGTTTTAAACTAAATTACTCATAACTAGGTCAAAACAACATATCGTAATTGATGTATTTTAAATAAATAAATTATACACAAATTAAAATTATACTTGTAAAAAAATATTCTGTTTCTAGAGCAATAATATTTTTGAAACCTCGGTAAATTTGAACTAACTCTACAGCAGATCGATTGCTGTAACGTTAGACAGTGCTCTTTAATTAACTAGAGTAGGATTAGTTTTGTCCTGATAATTATTATTTTATACCCATAAAGATAATTAGTAACTGCCAGATTATGATCACCTGCTTTTTCCGTCATGGCTAACATTAGCCGTGTTATCTTGGCTAATAACATTTAGCTTATAAAGCCCACATTTAACGTGACCGAAAAAAACTCAGTGATCCGTCAGATCTGTAGGTCGGTTAGGACACTTTACTGCTGAACAACAACTTTTGTCAGTGAGAAATAACACAGAAATCGAAAAATATTATTTATTTATTAATCTTCAATCTCCCCTCAAAGCTCCGACAGTCCTCAGAGAAGCTGTCAATCAACTGTAAATCGTGACGACACGCCCCGTTTCTATAGCACCAAATTGCTTGCAAAAATCAAACTGATCACAAAAATGAACTATTGAATATATATCAGCATGATAACAACTACCTTAAATGACCAAAACCATCTTTCGGAAAATTTTATTGTATGTGTAATTATTTTTTTGTTATTTTGACAAGTGCCATTAGTTTGCATTGAGAGGGCGGGTTTATGACTTGTACTGCATCCAGCCACCAGGGGGCGATCAAAGAGCCCGCGGCTTCACTTTTCAGGACGTATGAGACACATCCGGTTCCGTCGCATCACTTCACTCACATTGCTCGCGGCAGAAGTTGAAGATTCTCAACTTTTCAAGCGCCAACACAGGGGTCAGCCAATCAGATCGCTTTATACAAACACCCTAGTGCAGCCAATTGCGTTCGTGCAACACCGGAAAGTAATATGATTGGCTGTTTCCACTATAACGGTCGCGTCAACACAAGTTTCAGACACGCCCTCCGTCAAGCGTTGACGCTGACGCCCCGTGTGAATGCAGCGTAAAAGGTGCAATATGTACGATTTCTGTCTGCTAGAGGTCGCTCGAAGCCTGTTCATTTGTTCGGACAGTTAGACATTTTGCCAAATAATTTTGTCAGATAAATACCTTAACCAAGTTTAGTGTTTTGTTCTTTCCCTCATATTTAAAATATTTAAAAAATATCAAATGTGACCTGATCCAGCAAAATGAGTCACAGTGACCCAAATTTCAAAATTGAGATTTTGGTATCAATGGAAAGATGAGACAATAGGCCTATTTAATGTTTGTAAACATTCGGGATGCGCGCGCATCGTGGTTGCAGAAAACCCGGGAGTGATAACCAGTACGACTAGAGAGTTACGACGAAGCGGTTCAAAGTAGTTAAGATTTAGAAACATTATAGAATATTTTGATTTGTTATTTTTTTTAAATGTTGTCGGCATATCACAGCAGCTTCACCCAGCGATAAGCACTGTTATTTCAAAAAAATTAACATTACCGAGTGGGATACAGCTTACGGATCCGTTTGCCATAGCACCTTGTCAGTGGTTAAATGATGAAACGAAATGGCCAAGCATCCAGTGGCCAGAGATATATATTTACCTGATTGACACCTCAAGTGTATAGCCTATACTCAGGAGAAGCTAAAAGCGTATACGTCTCTTGACGCGTACAACTTTGTTTTGTTTTTGTTTGTCATGAATTAAAAGAATAAAAAGTTAATTTCGAGTTTATATCTCACAATTCTGACTTTTATTTCTCGCAAATCTGAGTTTATATCTCACATTTCTTACAAAGAAAAACAATTGTGAGATATACTCGTTATTCTGTCTTTTCTGAATTGCAATTTATCCCGCAATTCTGACTTTTTCCCCCTCAGAATTGTGAAATAAACTCACAATTGCGAGGAATAAGTCCTAACTGGGAGTAATAAACACGCAAATGCAAGAAAAAAGTCAGAATTGTGAAATTAAAATTGTATAGACTGTTTAAAAGTTATCTATGTGAAATGTTATAGGTTTAAATATTATTTCAATGCTGTAACTGCTATGTATGTATGTCCTCTGAACTGCATATGTGAATATTATGTAGACTTACTGTTTACATCAAATTCCTGCTTTAATAGTAGACTAATCCTTGCAGGTGTCATCAGTCCAGTCTGTGAAACGTCTCCGTTTAGCTTCAAAGGACGTTTTCAACGATGGTTTTCTTTAAAAATTAAGACTATATTTTTTGATTTCCGATTCCAACATCCAGAGGCACAACAAAACATTTTTCTCTTATTCTCTTATTTTCCTCCAATTGCTACCGCTATTTTTCTGCAACCACTATGCGCGCGCAGCTGCAAGTGACGTCATTGTGACGTCTGCTCCAAAGTGGTCTATAAGCTTTAAAATGATATCCTAGTCAAAGTCATACCTTGAATGTTTTTAAAGATATACCCATTTGAATTATGGTCGCCTGCCCTCTTTTTCCAATTGAAAACCTGAGAAAATCGCTTTTAAAGTTTTTTACCCGTTTTTTTTGTTGATATCTTTCAAAATCCATTGCATTTAAAGGGATAAACTATTTATTTTACAGCTTAATTTGACCAAAGACATTTTTATATATATATAAATGCTATTAAACCAGGCTGGGGGTGAATTGTTATGACCACAGGCGATGCATGTGTGCATGAGCCAAACGCGTCTTTCCGCACTCATGGCCAAAGGAGTTTCTTTAAAAGGCTCGCGGGAAATGAAGTATACCCGGGCCTTAACCGCTCTAAATTGCAATGGACTGGAGCTCACATCGGGAGAAATGGGAACACGGGGGCGCCGCGATGCGACCGCAAAGGGCACTTTCACGATCAAAGTGCATGCCACTGATAGGCATTGTAAATGCAGTATTACAGTATACACATACAAACACGCAGGTCTCCTCTCGTGCGTCCTCCTCACTGGACTTTCGTTTCGCTTTCATATATCTCTTTTATAGATGCTTTTACCTTTCTAGATGTAATTACTGAAATCAAAACTATAAATCCTCATGAAAACTTCAGTCTGAAGGACTGTCTGAAGCGCTGACAGGAGGATGGCTGGACCAATCGCGTGCATGTCAGTCGAAACGCGGCTTCCCATTGATAAAAATCAGCGTTTATGTCAGTGTGTTTACATTTCTAAGCTTTTTGATTGGTTCTATACAACGTGTAACACCATATTTGGAGAGCAGAGATAGTGACGTTTCAGGGGATACCGGGAAATGCTCATAAGTGCTCATAAGTTGAGAAGTTCATTTCCAGCGAATTTAGTAAAACCATGTCAAATTTAATAGCCATTTAAATACCTTTACTCAATTATCTGGACTACGAAACTTTGGGAGATTATTTTTGAAAGTCTGTTCTTTGAAATTAGCTTAAAAAAAAAATTCATTGTTTTTCCACATTATCGGCCCATATCTTAAAATAGAACGTTGCGACTTCCGACTCATTTGGCCAGAGCGGGTCACAAATATTTTGTCAGTGAAAACAAACATCCCCTCCGGACATCACGTTTGGCCACTACTGTATATACAATCAGACAGATTGAAGCAATGTAAACGCACAGTTTGAGAGACTAGTGAAGATGAAAAGATCTACTCAGACATGTGATCACACACCTTGAAGAGGTCGTAGAGCTCAGACAGGTTCTCCTGTGACAGTGACACGTCTGGAGTGACCAACCGCAACTGAAAACACACCACAAACATTTAACCGCAAGAAAAACACATGCAGAATCATTTCAGAGAGAAACTCGAGGCGAATGAAAGTCTCACGGCGTTGTCTTTGGTGGTGTCCTCGTGCGCCTGCAGCACCTGAACACGGTGGCGGCACCTCAACATCTCCAGATGCTTCACTGTCACACTCCCAAATTTCTAGCAAGAAACAAAGAGGAAGATGAAGGATTGAGCTTTCTGAATCCTAACATTAAAAATGACCCTTTTCAAAGTCTTGATTGTGTTTTTGGGCTCATATTTGATCAAGTTTGCATCATAGATTATAGAATTAATTTTTTGCTTTGTGTCCCTGCCTGTGAGAATTTAAAAATACTACAAAAATTCAAAATAATTCAAACTACAGTCTCATGACGGTAAGAAATATTTACAGTCTTTTTCATTTCAGGTGTGCAGATGTGTGTAACTGTGTCCCGTGATGATGCGGCTCGGCAGACACACACCTCGTACGCTTCAGTAATGAGAGTGGTGATGTGGAGATGCTGAGAAGCTCCTGCGTCTTCAGGACAAACATGTGACTCGTCCTCATGTCTGACCTGCTCAAGGAAACTAACACACACACGAGATCACATCACCTGTTTAAAACTACACAAACGGATGGAGGGAAGATACACTGTAAATATGTGTTTTTATTGATCTGAAAGATGGATCATTAATGCACGTTTATGAGAGTCTTCAGACAGAGAGGATTTGATCACTCATTTACACTTCAGCAGAACAAAGTTGATAAGATTAATTCATTTGTGTGAATTATTTCAAAATGTCCATTTCAATTAATTGATTAATAACTTGTTATTAAAAAATGATCTTGTGTCATTTTTCATATATTAAAATGTTTAGTAAATATCTGTTGGTAAACTTTGCTGTGTATGACTATGTATAGTTATCTTGGTGCATATAAATTAAAATGATTAAAAATTAAATATTTAATGATTAATTGAAATTATAAAAATATTGGTGCATATAAATGAAAATGATTAAATATGAAATATTTAATGATAAATAAAATTATTAATGAAAAATGATTATATAAATATTGATGAAATATTGGTGCATATAAATGAAAGTGATTAAATATGAAATATTTGATGATTAATTGAAATGATAAAATGAAAAAAGATTAAATATAATGAAATATTGGTGCATATAATTTAAAAAAATGATAATTTAAATGATTTATGAAAAAGTTATTAAATATGAAAAACTGATGCATATAAATGAAAATTATTGAATATAAAATATTGGTGCATTTAAATGAAAATGATTCAATATGAAATATTTAATGATTAATTGAAATGACTAAAAAAATTATTAAATATGAGATATTGGCACATATAAATAAGAAATATTTAATGAAATTATTAATGAAAAATGATTAAATATAAAATAATGGTGTATTAAATTAAAAAAAAGATTAAATATTGAATGATTAATTGAAATGAAAGATGAAAAAATGATTAAATATGAAATATTTAATTATTAATTGAAATAAAATAATGAAAAATGATGAAATATAATGAAATATTGGTGCATTAAATTAAAAAAAAAAAATATTAAATGATTAATTGAAATGAATTATGAAAAAATTATTAAATATGAAATACTGGTGAATATAAATGAAAATGGTTAAATATGAAATATTTAATAATTGAAATAATTAATTTAAAAAAAGATTAAATATTGAATGATTAATGAAAAATATTTAAATATAAAATATTGGTGCATATAAATGAAAATATTAAATATGAAATATTTAATCATTGAAATAATTAATTTAAAAAGGTTAAATATTGAATGATTAATGAAAAATTATTAAATATGAAATATTGGTGAATATAAATGAAAATGATTAAATATGAAATATTTAATAATTGAAATAATCAATAAAAAAAGATTAAATATTGAATGATTAATGAAAAATTATTAAATATGAAATACTGTTGCATATAAATGAAAATGATTAAATATGATTCTTCCTTGAATTCATTTAGTGAAAACATGCCTTGATTATTACTGTATTTTACTTCTTTACATGAAGCATTTTGAATCTCCTTGAATTCAATGACTGATTGATTCAAATGCTTCCTCTCCTCTGACTGGAATATGACGAATATATCAATATGAGCACACTGAACATCATGCCGGTCTGAGGTTATTTTAGCAGGCAGTGAATCACCTGGTCAGTATCATCAGGGCGTGTCCGTCATCCGTGCACGAGCTCAGCTCGGCTACATTAGCGTCCAGCACCGCCAGGCCGATCTGGAAGATTGATCTGATCCCGCAGTAGAAGAAGCAGTCGAGGACACACAGGGCGCTGCGGAACGGGAGCACGCTCACGAACAGAGTCAGGAACCACGTGAGGGACGCCGACGCCAGCGGGGAGAGGTCAGGGACGTGGTCAGCCAGCTCCGGCAGCCGTTCACGAACCAGCTCCTCAAACACAGACTGATCCACCTGAGCTCCTGAGCGAGAGGAAGTGACATCACAGAGGATCGTGAAGAGCCGAACCAACACAGACCAAAACACATTTGAGCCGTTTTAATCTACAGACACTCCTAGTTTCTGTATGTCGAGTTTCAGGATTTTCACACTTTTTTAAAACAATAAACTAAAGATAACTTTTCTGGTTCCCATTCACTGAAGGAAAAGGATTTTTACAAATATTTACATGACTGGAAAAATGTTTTAAGATTTGTTTAATTTCCCTGACTTTTCCAGGCTTCCTCTAATATTCATGTTTTCCAAGACTGTATGAATCCTGGTTCTTCAAAGACAAAAACAGATGGAGAGAAGGTGAATTAAAATAAGAAATATCTTGCTTTTTAATTGTTTTATCTTATTTCAATGTTTTTTTGTCTTACTTGAGGCCCTCTAGTGGAGAAACACTTCTTAGCAAAAGCAAAATATCACTTTTTTCCCACTTTTTTCCCAATAACAGTGATATTTTAGTATCATTGATATACTATTATACTTATCAATACTATATACTGTTATACTTATCAATAGTTAATAGTAAATAATGTGCAATGATTAATCGCGATTAATCGTTTGCAAAATAAAAGTCTGTGTTTACGTAATATATGTGTGTGTTCTGTGTATAATATATATATATATATATATATATATATATATATATATATATATATATATATATATATATATATATATATATATATATAGACATACATGTATATATTTAAGAAAAATCTTAGATTTATATATAAAATATTTATATGTAATATAAATTACATATAAATGATAAATGTATATATTTATTTAAACATGCATATATTTCTTAAATTTATACATGCATGTGTGTGTATTTATATATACATAATTATTATACACAGAACACACACATATAAACACAGACTTTTATTTTGCAAACGATTAATCGTTGCACATCCCTAGTTTGAATTAGTTTTTTTTTTTTGTTTTTCTTTTTTGTTCTCATTTTAGTTAACATTTTAGTAATTTTCTTGTGTTTTTGTAATTTTTATTAGTTTTTAATTTTTGTCTTTTTTACTAATAGGTCTTTATTTTAGTATTTTTAGTACATCGACTAAAAAATTTTATATATATTTTATATTTAAATATTTTATAATTTCAGTTCAAATGTATTTAATTTCAAGGAACAAAACATGTTCTCTTTATGGATTGAGTTTAACTACAAGAAAACGAGAAATGTTTCCTTAACTGGCAACTAGCTGAAATAAAATAAATGTAATTTTTTATGTTTTATTTCAGTTTATTTCACATTTTTATGTCAGTTAATTTGATTCAATTTCAAGTAACCATATTTATTTAGTTTTAGTTAACTATCAAAACCTCATTTCTGAAACTGATCTGAATCAGTTCCCTTCAAAACATTTCCTACCTCATATTGGCAGATACAGAGAGATAATAATCACACACAGACACACACCGATGACTCTGCGGTTGAAGTAGTCGGGCAGCATCCGCTCACACACAGTGACCAGCAGCCAGAAAGCTTCTTCTTCTTTAGTGTACAACAGCATCACAGACGCCAAGATGTTCATGGACTACAGAGAAGACAAATTTAATGCACAAGGTTTATGTAACATCCATGTGTAGAGTTTTTATAATCACTTTTATGGCTTTTTAAGACCTTTTTTAAGACAAAGTAGGGAAATGTCTATGGTAACATCCTAAAGAAATCATGTGACTTCCACATGATCAAGTGACTTTAGTATGTGTAGAGTTGTTTCCTGCGATTTTACAAGTGAGGATGGTGTCTGGATGGTGTCTTTTTAAGAAAAGGGATGAGTACAAATTTTAAAATGATTATATTTATACTCTGATGAATATACAGTATTTAATACATATATAATGGCTGTCATTATTATTATTAAATTTTATTAAAATTTAAAAAAAAATTTAAATCTAATTGTGCTGATTAATCACAAATTAATAACATTTGGCAGAGAAATAACCCCCAAAAGATATTTTAAAGTCATTATTGTGTTAAATGAGAAAAGCATCAAATAGACAATACAAAAAGTAGCTTTAGAAAGAAATATTTTATTTTGATTTAACATAGTATTTATTACAAATAAACGTTTAGGCTACAACAGTCATGATTTGCTGCATCTGAATATATTTACAGACCAAAATTTACAAATATCCTTCAAAATATCTTCTTTCATGTCGCGCAAAAGAAATAAAGTCAGGTTTGAAACGACATGAGGGTGAGCAAACATAAATAAACTGAATTTTCATTTTTGGGCAAACTATTCCCAAAATATGAAATTATTTATTTTAATGAAATGATACTAAAACTGCCAGTAGGTGGCGTTCACTGAGCGAGCGAGTCATTGAGTCGATTCATTCAAACGGCTGATTCATTCAAGAATGAAGTAAACGGCTCTCTTTATGAATGAGTCATTGAATCACTGGTTCACTCGATTGATTCACTGATTCATTCAGAAACAGTTCTGCTCTGGTTATACATGTAATATTTTCCTTGGAAAAAACAGACAATATTGTGTCTAAAACATTAACTTCTTATTTATTGAACTTTTGTGGCGTGTAAGAGTTTTTTTGCTTCAACCTGCAGCGATTACAGTGGCTTATCATAATTATCTAATTAGTGCACGAGTGTTTTGGCATCTCACTCATCACTCGTGCTAATGAGCGAACAAACCTGACAGTATCCGATGGTGGGGTTTCGGTAGGCGTAGGCGGTGAGGACCCTGCGGAGGGCGGAGATTCCCGTTTCGTTCTGGAAGGCCGGATGCTCCGGCAGCGAGCGATGCAGATCTCGCTCTATTTCCTCTGTGGCGATGCTCGTTTCCCCCCTGCATTTCTCCAGCAGATCAGCGTAGTAGTTCGGATGAGCTGCCAGCGAGGAACTCGCGTCTGAGGGTCAGATGTTACACACACATACAAATAAGATCAAGTAATACTTACACTGAAATTAAAAACAAATAAAGGCAAAGTCCGCTAGAAGTCTCTTCAAAACAAAGGCGTAGCTTGATGACGCCAAGTTTGAGCGCAGAATCTTGGGACATGTGGTCTTCACCTCAACGGCTGGTGGAAAAGAATTGGGATCGGACTCGGGAAGAAATCATGTTCATGGATGCGATTATTAACGTTACTGTAGTATGAAGCAGAGCAGGAGCGAGTGTTGTGGAGCTGAACGAGGAGCTGGAGCGATTGAGCAACACACGCCTCACGAGCAGCGGGACTTTTATTATGTCACAGTCGCCGGCGCCGCTTCCGTTTTTCCGGTCATGAGTATGAGGTAACGCAGCTCTGTTTATCATATTAGATACATTTGAGAGTGTTGAAAATGATGTTATAACGTTACTCTGTGCGTTCGCTCGGCGGCTGCTGTGAGACACTGTTACACACTGCAGTAAGATAGATCGATTTTACAATATCATATTTAATGCTGGATGATTGTGTTGATAAATGGCATGCAATTAATTTTAAAACGTATAGTATGATGGAGAAAATGCTGTATTACTGTTACTAAAAATAAAGCTGCATCTGATTATGCTATGTTAGCTACTTCACAAAATAGTGTTTTTCTCTGAGGCATGGTAAAGCATCGTACTCGCAAAACATCAAGAAAATTAGATTTAAACAATAAGACTAAACGTGTTGAGCTATATAACAATAATTAGTTTTCTGTCTATAAATATATCAAAACAGTTTATTAAAACATGTAAATATTAAAGCGTCTTTGGTGTTTCCATGGTTTCTACAAAACAAAACCGGAAACCGCGATCGACAGGCGACTCCTCACACGTCCCGGAGCCTTGGTTAAAATTGCAATTTTCTTTATGATTTACAAATAGTTGCAAACATTTGGGATATTGTACGTACTCAAGTGAACAAAATATATAACACTGGCCTAGTGGTTTTTGGATATTTTACTGCAAAAATTTTACATATTGCACCTTTAAAAGGACTTTTCTGGTCATTTGTGATTTACTGAAAATGATTGAAGATAAAAAATATTTTATATCACAATTTCTATCCAAGTGAGAGCATGACTGGAAAAAAAATGCATATTCGTATCAAAAAATGATTTGATTAATTTCCAAGACTTTTCCAGGTTTCCTGGATATTCAAGTGTATGAATCCAAGTTCTTGAAAGGCAAAAACAGTCGATGAGAGGGTGAATTAAAATAAGAAAGGTGCTTCAAACAGTACA
Source organism: Megalobrama amblycephala (assembly GCF_018812025.1). Classification (NCBI taxonomy): domain Eukaryota; kingdom Metazoa; phylum Chordata; class Actinopteri; order Cypriniformes; family Xenocyprididae; genus Megalobrama; species Megalobrama amblycephala. Next base: position 43,792,458 of record NC_063049.1, read on the forward strand.
TTTTGATGCACACAACACACATGCGGAGGAATATTAATGACTAATGTACATTTTCCATGCTATTTTAAAATTAGTTACATAATTGTGTAACATATTCCATTAAACTAGATGGCCATGCTGCATGTAATAAAACTCCAGACTGTGTTTATATAAACACTTCTACAGAAGGGGAAGTGAGACGCTGCACAGATGCTTGAGGTGCACATATATAGAGTAACTATAAACAACACCATGGAAGTGACTTTCTTTTGTTCTGTGTCACTCGGCCGGTCTAGTCCGGTCATCTTCTCTCTCACATCTTTCCCATCTCTCACCTGAGAAATGGAGCCACAGCTCCCCGCGCAGAGACTCCGGGATCCCCAGCGCCACCAGATTGCGGATTTTATCGGTGCGGAACATGTGAACGCCACGACCAAACTCAGTGAAGTGATCGTCCCATAAACGCTCTCTGACCTGCTCTGTGTTCTGATGGAGACACAAACACGTTCACATTTCACACCAAGATCCAACAAGAAATTATTTGCATGAACAGCATGTGCACTTTGCATAAAGCAAATTTTTAGATGCGTTTCCAATGTTGTTAACCAAGACCGTGGCATTAAATTACAGTAAACTAGTGGATGTAGTGACATCTTTCTCTCTTCTGACAAACGTAATTAATCTCTCATTATTTTTTTCCTCTTTTAAAAAGTTATAGAAATACTATCACACATTTTTTCTTTTTCTTTTGGAGCAAATGGGAACGCAAAAAAACATGTTTGTTGTAGTTTCTGTTCACCACTATAGAAGATAACCCAATTATGACAATTTCTGCTTGATTTTTTTGCATTGTGATATTATTATCATGACAACTAAACACATTTTACCCCCAAATTCACATTATTGTAATGCGTCCTGTCATTTTAACCCTTGTGCGGTCTTCGTTTGGGAAGTCACACTCAGGGTCTTCGGGGTCTCCACAGACCCCAGGCAACAAAATGCAATTTTGTAACAAAATACTTGTGTTTTTTTTAAACAAATGTAATTTTATTCTGTTTATTAATGTTTTTACTCCATATTTGTGCAGTTTTTGGAGGATGTATCATATTTTTTAAATTTATATAAATAAATAAAAAAATATTTTTTTAAATAGGTTTTTATACAAAAACAGCTTTTTATGTAAAATTAACTTTATAAAAGACCCACATTTCTAAATTTCATTCATGGGGATAACATGGATAATTTGACATGGTTTAGTGTGAGATTTTTGCCCATCTTTTGGAAAATGCAGTTATAAAAGTAAAAGAACTATAATTTTTACCAGTAGATGGCAGCAGAGCTCCACTATTTGCTATTTGACTGACTGAAAGACATCTTTTCACAAGTATTTTTCATTTGGATTTATATCTAAATATTCTGAAATCACAATTATGACAATAAAGGCTACTTTTTGTCAAAGGTTAGTATTTTTTGTAATGAAAAAAAAATCAGTTTTTCAATATTGTTACATTATGAAGAGACCCCGCTTATAAAATGGACAAAATTCATCCTCAAAATCAACATTTTTGAAAAACTTTTTCAGTACAAAAAAATGCTAAATTTTGACAAAAAGTCATTTTTATTGTCATAATTGTGATTTCATAATATTTAGATATAAATCCAAATGAAAAATACTTGTGAAAAGATGTCTTTCAGTCAGTCAAATAGCAAATAGTGGAGCTCTGCTGCCATCTACTGGTAAAGGTGATATTTTTTTTTTACTTTTAAAACGGCATTTTCCAAAAGATGGGCAAAAATCTCACACTAAACCATGTCAAATTATCCATGTTATCCCCATGAATGAAAGTCAGAAATGTGGGTCTTTTATAAAGTGAATTTTACATAATAAGCTGTTTTTGTATAAAAAAAATATATATATATATTTATTTATATAAATTTAAAAGATATGACAAATCCTCCAAAAATTGCACAAATATGAAGTAAAAACATTAATAAACAGAGTAAAATTACATTTGTTTTTTAAAAAACAGTTATTTTGTTACGAAATTACATTTTGTTGCCTGGGGTCTGTGGAGACCCCGAAGACCCTGAGTGTGACCCTTTTTTCTACACTAACATAAAAACAAGATATCACTCCAATTTTTTTTTCTTTGTAGATCTAGAAAGTGTTAACAAAGTTTCATGTCATTTGGACAAAGAGAACATTTTTTTTTATTTGAGCAAACGTCGTTTGGGGTCTGTGCAGACCCCAAAGACCCTATAAGGGTTAAAGTTGATTTAATTTTGATTGTGATGAGTTTTTTGAAGCTGTCCACATCTTAAACCTGATAACTGTATCGTTATGTTAAATTCACTGCATTATTTTATAATCACAGCTTTTTCCAATCTTGACAAAACACATATCATTGGAAAGATATGAGACTCAAGGTTTCCTATTTGGCCACTGTTTTGTGATAGAAGTGACATTGTGACAAAAATGGCTATTTTTGGTATAGCGCCTAAACAAAATCTCAATTTTTGTGATGTTATGGAGCCCCTAAAGAGACATGGTGATGGAAAACAATATGACATGGGAGGAAAAATTACATTTCAATGCTTTTGCATTCTCCCAAGAAACTTTGCCTTCACTCGTAAACATTTTGAGTTCTTTGCAAGCGAATGCAAAAGCATTAAAATATATTTCTTCCTCCCATCTCATATTTTTTCCATCACAATGTCCCTTTAGGGGTACGATATCAACTTCATATTTAGAACACAACTTTGTAAATCGGTACTTCCGCCTTTGTCACGCGTGACCTTTCCAACATGATTACGTAATGCGTGGTGCATCGCAGAGCAGTGCAAGACGAGCATTTGTGGTTAAAAAGTATGTATATATATATATAAATACTATGGAAGTCGACAGTTTGATTTTCGCCATTCTCCAAAATATCTTTTTTTGTGTTCAGCAGAAGAAAGAAACTCATACAGGTTTGGAACAACTTGAGGGTGAGTAAATGATGACAGAAGTTTCATGTTTGGGTGAACTCTCCCTTTAAGTTCAGATCTATGTATGTGTAAAAGGGGGTGATAGTTAACAGGTTCACTCCATCTGTTCAGATATTTGATGTAAATGATCTTCACCACAGCAAAGACAATCTCAGGCTTGTGTACTCACACATGTTTTGTGGTTGGAGTCTGATTGACTGGGGTGGAATGTGGAAATGACAGTGTGACGCAGAGCTTTATCAGAGATGATGACGCTGCTGTCCTCTTCGTCAGACTGGACGGTGTCGTAACAGAAGGTGTAATACGGTGTGGTGGAGATCTAGAAGACAGAAAACACACACTGCAGTCTAAAGCATGGTTTTTGCGATTAAAAATGCGAGAATTCAGGGCATAATTGATTGTCATTTTCCTGTTTATTACTGTGAAGCTGCTTTGAAACGATCTGCATTGTATAAAACGCTTCAGAAGTAAAGCTGACTAAAACATACTTAATGTTGCATGACAACTGTTATGAAAACTACCCTGCTTAATACCTCTCAACAACTGTTCTAAATTAAGAAAGTGAATCTTTAATGAACTAGAAACAGGTTTCATTTCCTGAGATGAGCTAAAAGCACAGGAAGTGATGTTCTGTAAAATAGACACAAATAGTAAAATAAATGATTGTTCTTTAGTTTCACTATTATATCACGGTAACTGTAGATCAGCAGAAATCACCATATAGATAAGAGATAATAAAAATATAGAAAATATAGTAAAATAAATGATTTTGCTTCAGTTTCACCATTATGTCACGGTATCTGTAGATCAGCAGAACTGTAGCAGGAGGTGTTGAAGGCAACATATCATGAAAATCTGACTTTTTCCGTGTTTAAGTGATACAATCGGGTCCCCGGTGCATCTACTTCATCAACTCCACAGCAACTACATAAATTTATCCACTAACCGTTCAGAAACGTCTAAAAGTTGTAACTTCTTCCTGAGTCTCTCCATCAGTGTCGACTCCGGTTTGAACAATGTAAGGCTGAAAACTTTGGTCATTTTGGCTGCGTGAGATTCTCCAGCTTTGTTGTTGTTGAGCTGTTAAAGCTCCGCCCTCTTCTGGAAAGGGGGCGGGGAGCAGCAGCTCATTTGCATTTAAAGGGACACACACAAAAACGGCGTGTTTTTGCTCACACCCAAATAGAGGCAAATTTGACAAGCTATAATAAATGATCTGTGGGGGATTTTGAGCTGAAGCTTCACACACACATTCTGGAGATCTTATATTACATCTTGTGAAAGGGGCATTATATATCCCATTTATCAATACTGTTCCACCTTTTGATGATATTAATATCTATAGGGCTGCCCGACTAACTAACTAATACAATTTTGGTCGACTAAGCCTTTTCTAGTTGACTAACGAACTAGGGGGCAACCCTAAACACCTCCATATTTATTTGCTAAAAGTGCATGTATCATGTGCAGAGATGAACAAGCGTTCATATCTCCCATGCACTGATGAATTATTACTAGTGACCTATTCTAATATGTACAAAGGTTTGAAGTAGGAACAGGGCAAATGTCAAAGATTGAATATCACGGCTCAGGAGCATCTCACTGATAGCTATTAAAGGGGTCTTATTGTGCTTTTCCCCATGTTTATCTTTCTAGTTATTCTCTATATCAGTGTAGTCTTGAGTTTTCTTCCAGGATTGAACACGACACAATATTCCTCATTTAAATAATTAATATGCAGAATAAAGGCGCGGGGGCTGGTTTAGTTAGTAGTGTGTTGAAACTGGCAGGTCATTTCCCAAACACCAATCACAACACACTGCTCCAGCCAACCAATCATAGCATATTGTGCTTTTCAGAAGGAGGGGCTTCATAAAGACAGGAACTAAACAGAGCGTTACTGACAGACTGGGAAGAGAGGAGCTGCAACAATGGAGAATATGAGGAAAATAATCAACATTCAAGCAGGAAAACCTGTTCTAGTAGAGCCCAAAAACAACATCAACAGACTAAACTGGGATGATACACGGTGTGATGTCAAGAGTACCGTGGATTTCTTGCGTTGGTCGTGTCCACGGATCATATTCTGTTCCCAGTGCAGAGCTCGCAGTCGGTCTCTGACGTTCTCCACCAGCTCATCACGATGAAGCAGCTCGATTAGCTGGAACGCACGCTTACACCGTACGCTAATGATGACGGGGTTGGGCAGAGCGCTGGTGCTCTCAGCCTTCTCAATGCAGAGGATCTGCACAAACACACAGAGATTTCATTAATACATCATCTCTGCTAATGGAGGAAATCATGCAATTCTGACTTTATATCACAATTCTGACTTTATATCTTGCAATTCTGACTTTATAACTCGCAATTCTGATTTTATATCTCGCTCACAATTCTGACTTTATATCTCTTCTGACTTTATAACTCGCAATTCTGATTTTATATCTCGCAATTCTGACTTTATAACTCGCAATTCTGACTTTATATCTCACAATTCTGACTTTATATCTCACAATTCTGACTTTATATCTCACAATTCACAATTCTTGACTTTATCTCACAATTCTGACTTTATATTCTGACAATTCTGACTTTATATCTCACAATTCCGACTTTATCTCGCAATTCTGGCTTTATATCTCACAATTCCGGCTTTATCTTGCAATTCTGGCTTTATAACTCGCAATTCTGACTTTATATCTCACAATTCTGACTTTATATCTCACAATTCCTTTATATCTCGACTTTATATCTCACAATTCCGACTTTATCTTGCAATTCTGACTTTATAACTCGCAATTCTGACTTTATATCTCACAATTCTGACTTTATATCTCACAATTCCGACTTTATATCTCACAATTCCGACTTTATCTTGCAATTCTGACTTTATAACTCGCAATTCTGGCTTTATATCTCACAATTCCGGCTTTATCTTGCAATTCTGACTTTATAACTCACAATTCTGGCTTTATATCTCGCAATTCTGACTTTATATCTCACAATTCTGACTTTATATCTCGCAATTCTGACTTTATATCTCAGAATTCCGACTTTATATCTCACAATTCCGACTTTATCTTGCAATTCTGACTTTATATCTCACAATTCCGACTTTATCTCGCAATTCTGGCTTTATATCTCACAATTCCGGCTTTATATCTCACAATTCCAACTTTATATCTCACAATTCCAACTTTATCTCTCACAATTCCGACTTTATATCTCACAATTCCGACTTTATATCTCACAATTCTGACTTTATCTTGCAATTCTGACTTTATATCTCACAATTCCGACTTTATCTTGCAATTCTGGCTTTATATCTCACAATTCCGACTTTATATCTCACAATTCCGACTTTATATCTCACAATTCCGGCTTTATCTTGCAATTCTGACTTTATATCTCACAATTCCGACTTTATCTTGCAATTCTGGCTTTATATCTCACAATTCCGACTTTATATCTCACAATTCCGACTTTATCTTGCAATTCTGGCTTTATATCTCACAATTCCAACTTTATATCTCACAATTCCGACTTTATCTTGCAATTCTGACTTTATATCTCACAATTCCGGCTTTATCTTGCAATTCTGGCTTTATATCTCACAATTCCGACTTTATATCTCACAATTCCGACTTTATATCACAATTCTGACTTTATATCTCACAATTCCGACTTTATATCTCACAATTCCAGCTTTATCACAATTCTGATTTATATCTCACAATTCCGTCTTTATATCTCACAATTCTGGCTTTATATAAATTTCATGGAGGAAACAAGTTTCCATACAAAAGGGCATTATTATTGATACATTTATATCATACTTTTATGGTGCACTTTTTGGAGCTTGAAAGTTGAGTTGAAACAAGCAGCTCTGACATACTACTAAACATTCACACACAAAAAAATAATAATACAGCCTGGATAAATGATGACAGAATGTTAAATTTGGGTGACTAAAGTGACTATTCCTATAACATGGTTACCAAGCAGTTCATAAGCTTGAACGACATGTAATGGCGTTCGCACCTCTGCGAGGGGTATGATGAGAGTACACGGGCCCTCCTCACGGCTGCCAAAGCACAAATACCCGTCTGTGGTGTAGACGGTGCCCGGCGTGTGGCAGCGGGCATGAGGAGTCCAAACCGAGCATGACATCACTTCCCGTAGACGCTCGGACCGCGGCAAGCCAAAGAGAGAGAGCACGTACTGACGGAGAGCCTGCTCCTCCAAAACCCTGAAACCGACACAAACAGAAACAACTTCATGCAACGTTTCCGAAACATCAAAGCAGCAGAGAAAGAACAAACCCTGCTGCGCTATAAATACACACGTGCTGCTTTCACACACACACCCACAACAACTCATGACTTAAATGTTTATTTCACGTGCTTCGGGTTTATAGTTTAAAGCGGACTTGAAATATTGTACATATAAATAAAGTTTATTGTCATTATTATTAATCATCCATTAACAGATTTAATGCAACTGCTGTTCTAAATCTCTAAGAAACACCAGAAGACACTTTAACATCTCTTTATTTCGGTTGTTTTCATTTCTGCTTTACTTGTTTTCACTCTTTCTCATACATCAACTTCCCCTTTAGCAGAGGAAGTATATTAGAATCAAAACCCTGCTGATGATTGGCTGGATGGAAGGTGGATGCAACAGATGGTTCACTGAAGCTACATGAACTAAACATGTTCTCCAGCATGATGGAAGAAGAACAAAGACACACATAAGCTAATCTAGTATCTGATGTATATGTGAAGCATTACCTCTTGGTAATGTTCGTGGAGTCCTGCAGGGATTTGTCGAGTGTGAGTCCGCCGCTGTCCAGCAGCCTGCGGAGGGCGATATCAGCCAGCTGACACATGACCTTCATCACCTCGTCCACGTTCAGAAACATGGAGAATTCCCTCTGTTTCCGTCTCGTGTGAACGCGGATCACGTCCGTCAGCAAACCCACCGACACGCGTTCCAGCCGCGTCACTTCGGCCCAGGGAACTAACAGCTTCACTGCGCACAAAAACAACGCTCGAGTTACACACAGTTATTTTTTTCCATAACTTAATTAATGCATTAAAATTAATTAATTAATGCATTCTGCCCATTACATCATTGCTAAATCATGACGCGTCTGGTCTACTTTCATTTAAATCATCTTTTATCACTAAAGTTCAAAAGATTTTTTTAAAATATATTTGAAAATCTGCTCACTGCATTTATTTGATCAAAAATTGTGAAATATTTTTACAATTTCAAATATCTGTTTTCTATGTGAATATCTAGTAAAGTGTAATTTATTCCTGTGATCAAAGCTGAATTTTCAGCATCATTACTCCAGTCTTCAGTGTCACATGATCCTTCAGAAATCATTCTAATATGATGATTTGATGCTCAAGAAACATTTCTGATTATTATCACTGTTGAAAACAGTTGTGTACAATTATTTATATTTATAAAGTTCTCACCCTCTTTGCCCAGCAGGAAGGAGTAGAAGGCGATGTGGTTGGTGGTGAGGTACAGTGAGCCCTGACGCGGCACATGACCTTTCCAGCAGCAGCAGGAGTAATGCGTGACCAGTTTCTCTCGCTGAGGGAGACCGAAGCGCTGCTCGAACCTCGCCAGGTCTTCCCGGAAGCGTGCCGGATCATCCTCGCCTGCAGCCTGACCGCCCAAAACCTCCTCAGCTATTAAACCCTGTGCGCATGCATAAAAACATCAACTGAACTGATGGCCTCTTAAAGGGGTCATGAACTGCATTGTTTTATAATGTTTCCTGCGGTGCACTTATAATGTTAGTATGCTTTTTACATCAAAAATGATCACAATTTAGAAATAAAAGGCATTTTTCCTACCCTGATTTTATCGCTCTGTTTTAAGGGGCGTGTCTCTGTGAGACTTCAGTGTAAACGCCCACTGCTGTGATTGGCTGACATCTTTGCATATGAAATAGCTAAGTATTACTCTCTCGAAAACTTTTAGCACATTTTTACTATTACAGCTCTCAAGGTTAACTAATCAAGAAAAGTGATGCATTATATTTAGATCGTGGCATGAAAGGTTGCAGTGATGAACACTGTAGTCGATCACAGACATGTTGTTGAGCTCATGAAAGCAGTGATCTCGTCATTGCAACTCAATTTCTGCACACTAACGAATGCTTTCATCATAACGAACAGTGCAAACTCGATATAACTAAGAGATTTGTTGAATAAAACAGGAGTTTTGGTGCGAGTCACTGATAAACTCGTGCTGTTTGATTGACAGCTCCAGTGATTGTAAAGGGAGCGTTCTTTGATCACTTTCTATATATAATTTAATGACAGTTTAAATAACAGATTATTTTCATCCTACTAAGAGAAACAAGGTGAAGTTGATCGTTTAGTCACTGGTTTGATTTACTGACACACAGACAAAGATCATCTGACTGTACATGAATCATTAATATCAGATCAGGCATTAGAATGAACACAGTTACTGACATGTTGTCGCATTACTGTCGAGTCCATATCGTAAAAGTCTGTTTGCACCGAAATGCGATTGATTTACCAAAGAATCCACAGTGAAATGTACCGAATGCAAATAAATAAAGCTCAACTGAGACATTCACATTGTTGAAAATATTCCTGCATTAGGATCCTTTGAAAGGTAATGCTATTTTTAGCCCTGTATCGCTCTGTATTCTCTGTCATCTCACTAACACACCAGTGGGCGGGGCTAACGTTGCAATGATGAAGTAGGCGTTGATTTCTTCTGTGGAGGCGGAGTTTTGTCACACTATTACATAATAAACCAACACATTTCACAACGAGACGTTTTAGTCGTTAAACTTACAGGATATTCTTATAGTATGACGACCTCTTGTATATATATCAAAAGCTCAAGGATATTTTGATTTCTCACCCTTTTAAATTTCCCTTATTCGGGTGGCAAAATGTGATTGAAATGCACAATTATTGCTATTATCTCAAATAAGTACCTTCACTTTGCCCTGTACAAAACTCGCAGCGTCTTCTTTATTCTCAAACACTGCCATGTACGGCAGTATGTTCTGATCCAGCCATTTCCAGTGTTTCAGCACCTCCTCTATCGTGGCTCCTGCAAACACACACAGATAATAACATCACACACGTGTGCGAGTGACTGCATAACACGCTCGTGTTTATGACGGGAGTGTGTCACACGAGCGCGAGAGATGAAATCACACTGAGAATAAGAGGAGACGAGCTCTCACCGCTGGCGATGACCCAGCTGACCTGCGACCCGGGCACATGCAGAACGATCCGGAACGGGGCCGCTCGCGCATTTGAGTCCAAAACGGTGTCCAATGCGCCCACCAGCAAACCTGCAATACAAACAGACCTCATAGATTATGCTATCGAAGGGTTTGATGCTTACTTACTGCTTACATGTGTTTCCAAGTTTAAAAATGAAAATGTATCTAATAATGTTTAATCCTTAATGTCAATATAATAATAATAAAACTGCGAGCAGCAATTATCGGGGTTCAAGCGCTTTAAGGCCTTTAAGCACATGCATAAAAAGGCAGTTTACCATAGAAAATACATGGTTTTTAAACCTTTTTAACAGTTATAGCGCCACCTATGATCTGATCATCATAAAGGTTTGCATGCTTGTTTAGAATCTTATGTGTTCACCTATTTTTGCAAAGTTCTGAGTTTTCGTTTAGGATTTATTGGCTTTTGAGTATATTTTGCCACGCCCCTTTTCTAAATGACTCAAGCGACCCAAAGGGTAAAGTTCAACTTTTTTTTTGATAGTTATTGATCTAGAGAGTCCAGAGAATTGTACGACCTCTAGGGCCATGAGCGAAAATACCATTCTGATCCGTTAACCTTGTCTAATAGGTGCTCAAAATTCATTGGCCGATGGCAGTCATGTTTTTCGAGATATGCCAATGTCCGCACAGACAATCATGGCTCTTTGGACCAAAACACTGCATGCCAATTTTCAAGTCAATCGGACTAATGGTTGGGTGGTTATAGCCATTTTCATGCTTTTTTTCCCGTTATAGCGCCACCAAGTGTCAAATCACTGCATTTTTTTTTACATGCAACCAAAGATTGAACGCATACACATGTGTACAAAGTTTGGTGAAAATATCGCATGTCGTTTTCGAGTTATAGCTATTTTAGTAAAAATGGCTCCGCCCACTTTGAACGTTTTTGCTCCCCTTAGCGCCCATGAATCGAAAGTTCGACCTTTTTTTTATCACTATTGATATTTAGACTCCAGAGAATCTTTCTGCGCTGGTTTGGTTCCAATTGAGCGAAAAACCTAGGACTAGTTCGCAAAAGTAGATTTTTTACATAATCGCGAATATTTAATGAACGATCTGATTGACAGAAGTGGTTCTTGAGTCAAAGTTGTTCAGTATGAGGAGATCTATCAAATGATATGAATATTGTGTGCATGTTTGAAACACCATGTGATTACAGAGGCGTAAAACTCGTTATTTCAAAATTCTTACCGACCTCTAGGGCCATGAGCGAAAATAGCATTCCGATCCGTTAACCTTGTCTAATATGCACTCAAAATTCATTGGCCGATGGCAGTCATGTTTTTTGAGATATGCCAATGTCCGCACAGACAATCATGGCTCTTTGGACCAAAACACTGCATGCCAATTTTCAAGTCAATCGGACTAATGGTTGGGTGGTTATAGCCATTTTCATGCTTTTTTTCCCGTTATAGCGCCACCAAGTGTCAAATCACTGCTTTTTTTTTACATGCAACCAAAGATTGAACGCATACACATGTGTACAAAGTTTGGTGAAAATATCGCATGTCGTTTTCGAGTTATAGCTATTTTAGTAAAAATGGCTCCGCCCACTTCAAACGTTTTTGCTCCCCTTAGCGCCCATGAATCGAAATTTCGACCTTTTTTTATCACTATTGATATTTAGACTCCAGAGAATCTTTCTGCGCTGGTTTGGTTCCAATTGAGCAAAAAACCTAGGACTAGTTCGCAAAAGTAGATTTTTTACATAATCGCGAATATTTAATGAACGATCTGATTGACAGAAGTGGTTCTTGAGTCAAAGTTGTTCAGTATGAGGAGATCTATCAAATGATATGAATATTGTGTGCATGTTTGAAACACCATGTGATTACAGAGGCGTAAAACTCGTTATTTCAAAATTCTTACCGACCTCTAGGGCCATGAGCGAAAATAGCATTCCGATCCGTTAACCTTGTCTAATATGCACTCAAAATTCATTGGCCGATGGCAGCCATGTTTTTCGAGATATGCCAATGTCCTCATAGACTATCATGGCTCTTTGGACCAAAACACTGCATGCCAATTTTCAAGTCAATCGGACTTATGGTTGGGTGGTTATAGCCATTTTCATGCTTTTTTTTCCCGTTATAGCGCCACCAAGTGTCCAATCACTGCATTTTATTTTTTACATGTAACCAAAGATTGAAACCATACACGTGTACAAAGTTTGGTGAAAATATTGCATGTCGTTTGAGTTATTTTAGTAAAAGTGGCTCCGCCCACTTCGAACATTTTTGCGCCCCTTACCGCCCGTGAATCAAAATTTTGACTTTTTTTATCAATATTGATATTTAGACTCCAGAGAATCTTGCTGCACTGGTTTGGTTCCGATTGGGTGAAAAACCTAGGACGAGTTCGCAAAAGTACGTTTTGGACAAAATTAAAAGTGGCGGAATATTTTTCAAGGTGGAAATGAAATCGGAGATATACGTTTTGTCCGTCTTGAGGCACGGATTCCAATGATATAAGACAAACGGTCTAGGAGTTATGAGCGGTTTCAAACTTTTGATTGCTGTAGCGCCCCCTATTGGCCGATTGGGCTGATATCGTGTCAGTCTCTCCCCAAATTGAGATCTACCATCTGACCAAGTCTGCATGATTAGTTTTACAGCAGAAGAAAAATAATAAAAATCCTTACAATTACAATAAATATAGAAAAGTTAAACTAGGTTTTTAAATATTTCTGCTTCAAACTGTATCTAATAATAATGTAATTATTTAGGCCTACTTTAAAATGCATAAACTACAATATACACACACATATATGCACATAATATATATATATATATATATATATATATATATATATATATATATATATATATATATATATATATATATATATATATATATTAGGGGTGTAACGATACGCTCAGGTCACGATACGATACGTATCTCGATACGGAGTTCACGATACGATACGTATCACGATATTTTGAACAAAATGAAACTGAAATTCAAACAAGATTTATTAAAAAACTAATAATTAATTAACAACAAATAATTTTCCTTGTTGTACATACAAGATCACATTTCAATAAAATAAATAAATATAAAATTTTAATAAAAACCTTCTGTATTCAAATTAACAGTTGAATAGGGCTGTCTGTCACTGAAAAAAAAAGTTAAATTTAACATGAACTTAGAATTATGAATAGGGGCCGTTCACATATCGCGTCTAAAAGCGCGTGGAAGGCGCGGCTGCACCGCTTCTCCTTCTTTCCAAAGCGCTTGCGCTCCTGTGGCGTCGGTCGTTGCTATGCAACCATGAACTGAGCTCTCCAAGAGGATCAGGATGTTTCTGCAAAGGATAAATGATTTCTAGCCCTTGCATTAGTTTTACTACGAGATATATTGATGGAGATAAGATATAAAAACCACCATGTACAGCTATGATCAGCTGTTCGGCTGAGCTTTTGATGTTTTGTTACGGAAAGGCCATAGCTGATCGGTTGATTCTTGTCACACGACCTGCGGTGCGCTTGCGGCATTCTGAGAAGTTGAGAATTGCACGCGCGTCGCGACCGCGTTGATCCCATTATGAGCGCGCCTGCCGCGCAGCTACATTTGAAAATAATAACTGACTTGCACGCGGAAAAGACGCAATATGTGAACGGGCCCACAGAACTTCTTAAAGCAAAGCATCGCAAGCGTCTTTTGCTTTTCTGTGAGCACAGCTGTTGCTGTGCACTGCGGTGAAAGAAAGCCACGACTTTTCTCACGCGACCATGCAAGAGACTGACATGAGAAACGTTTAAACCTTGCAAGATTCAATGTGTGCCCGAAACACTTACTGAACTAGAGAGCTGATTAAGACACACCATCTACGATAAATCGTTACACCCTAATACTTATAGTAATTTAAAAATGTGGTAGCATTGGATCTGGACAGGAAGGATAACTCTGGGAGTTGGAAGGGGTGTGTCGCGATTCTGCCTTCTCACATCGCGATACAGGTTCGTGGACCTGCGTATCGCGATTTCGGTTTCATATCGCATATCGTTACAGCCCTAATATATATATATATATATATATATATATATATATATATATATATATATATATATATATATATATACACATACATGCATACATACATACATACAGAGTATGTCAGGGTCTGTTTTGAGTTAGTTCTTGATCTGTTTTCATGCTTTTTCCATGTCTTCAGTTTCTTAGTCAGTTTTCCGGTGTGTTAATTGTTTCAGTTCTCCTTGTGTGCCTGCCTGTTTGTCTCCTAGGTTACTGATTTGATTAGTGTCTTCAGTTCAGGTGTTTCTTGTTAATTAGTCTCGTTTACTCCTCAGTTCTCTGCGTGTATATATGCCCTTAGTTTCAGTCCGTCCTTTGTCTAGCTCTGATTACATTACATGGTGTTTGTGAGTTCCTTTCCTGGTGTTTTTTTTCCTGTTACTAGTCCTCCATTAAACATTATAGAAGATATCTCCTTCGTCGTGCATTCATATCTACAACCCATCGTGACAGAGTACACATACACATAAGGACCTGCAGGAAGTTTTTTTTTATTTGCACACATGCTGCTAAATAGATTTGAAAGTTCACACATATCTATTTTTAATCGCAAATGCAAGTGAAAGGCTTGCACTTTTGAACCCTGCATCACACACAGAAAGACAGAACAACATGCACTGTAAATCTACATTAAAATCACTAGTTTCACCATGTTGTCCACTGCTTTTCTCTATAATCTCAGCCTCCAAAAGCATGTCAATATTAGATGCAAATTTCACTGACATCTGTCAGAATTAAACATGAGTTCAGTACTGCTTTATTGCATGCAACTTTTGTCTGTTTATAGGTGCACAGCTGTGACCGTCCCTGTGAGCTGCACGAGTTATTAATTTAATGTACTTCATATGGCCTGATTTAACACCAGCATGACAAAAGTTTCACTTTCCTATTTGAGCTGCAGCCACCCGAATCAGCACAAATGAAAAAAAGAGACAACTGCTGATAATATGACAGATACAGAGCATGTCTGAGGTGGAAGTTTCTCAAGGAATAAAGCACTATAGATTTGTTTTGTCAGGATCTGCCTGTTCTGAAACAAACACAGCAGATAATAGAGTAAAACACCTTTGTTTATGCAAAATCTGATTTAAAACCTGAAAACATTTAAATCATTCTATGAGCTCCACGAAAACATGTTTTTCTATTGAGCTGCATGCAAACACACAGCATGAGCTGTCAAATGACTCTTATGAGATGATTCTTTAAATGAATCATTCAAAAGACTCACTTACAAACTCGGGAGTTGTTTGTTTGAACGATTCCTTCACTGAATGAACTCATTGAATCCATGAATATTTTGCAAAAACTAGAGGCACATGGTGTTTATTATTATAATCAATTTAATATTCAGTAATAGTATTGATTTGAGCTCAGATCAGTTCTCATCCAATAGTGTCAATTCAACTGAATCAATTCAACACTGAACTGAAATGAATAATGACACTATTGTCTTTTTCTAGAGCCGCTTTACAGATAAATTGAATTTGTTTCAATAATATTTAACACTGCAAAATATTAAGTGTCGCTTGTAGTTTTATATTGCAATTGATTATGAATTGATTACTAAGCAATTTACTTACAAAAACTTTGCCAGAGGCAACAGTGGCAAGAGCTCTGCAAACCAACTCCATCGGTGACAAATCAATAATATTGCAAAATATTAAGTGTCGCCAACTAAGCAAGCCAGAGGCAACAGTGGCAAGAAAACCAACTCCATCGGTGACAGAAATGGAGAAAAAAAAAAACATCCTGCTGCAAACAAGCAATGCTGGTAAATTGAAAGGAAAGAAAAACAAAATCATTTCAGCAACAAGAGCTAATGACACCACAATCAAAATGAAAACAGTTAAAGTTCATTATGGACCCCATGATCTCTCTTTAACACGGGCTAATGCAAATCACACTCTCTCGCTTACGGCTCTCGCATCGGCTTTTAATATATTATTTCCTCTTTGCAGGACATTTTCCAGCTGATAAAGTGGTATAAGCTATTAAAGCACCTGTTAAACAGATTAGACTAAACATGAATAGTGCAAAATAAACCGTACTGAGCTCGAATGAGACAGAAACAGAGAAAGTACAGATCGTTCTATTGCTTAAGACTTTATTTGACATGTTCGAGAAATATTAACTGTACAAACTTTTGTTTTTGGTTGTAAATATTCTCCAAGATGCCAATATGAAATGTAAATTGTTTAATAATTTTACTATAGGCATGACTAAAATTGCCATCTATATATTAGCAGTGAAGAAAAATGAACAGAGTGATTATAAGTTTTTAATTGAACAGAGTGATTATAAGTGATTAAAAGTGATTATAATGTTGTAATGCCGTTTGCAGCCATGATAAAATCAAGAATTATAATTTATTTTTATAAAGCTATGGATTGTCTGGTTATTAGTTTGTTTTTTTAAGTCAAGATGCACAGATACTAAATTTCTCCACTGATAACCGATTATTAAGAGTGATATCGGCCGATACCGATAGTTTGGGAGTTCTGCCTTTTATACCTTCTTATAAATTAATGATAATTTCATTATAATTAATCATTATATTTTTAATTATTATATTTTGAAAGAAATGCATATAAAAACTTTATTCTCTCCATATTATCAACTTGAGTAACTGGTATCAATTTATACACAAACACATTACTCAAATTAATATTAACACACTAACTACATTCTGAAGATTAAATGAATATTTCTTAGCTTTCTGAATGTTATTAATTCATATAATTACCATTAATATCGAACATCAAAATTATTTCTTAGCATTTTCTTTACACAAAGCACAAATGCAGTGCATTTTCCTGCCCTGTTTTGATTGACAGGATATATTGGCCCTGACTATTGGCTGTTTTTAGACTATAAATAGAGATGCACCGATATATCGGCCAATAATCAGGTATCGGCTGATAAAAGCAAATTTTCACACTATCGGTTAAAAATTGAGATGCACCGATATATCGGCCAATAATCAGTATCGGCCAATAAAAGCAAATTTTCACATTATCAGTTTTCAAACTATTGGTTAAAATTAGAGATACACGATAGACTGGCCAATAATCAGTATCGGCCGATAAAAGCAAGTTTTCACACTATTGGTTAAAATTAGAGATGCACGATATATCAGCCAATAATCAGTATCGGCCGATAAAAGCAAGTTCACACACTATTGGTTAAAATTAGAGATGCACGATATATCAGCCAATAATCAGTATCGGCCGATAAAAGCAAGTTCACACACTATTGGTTAAAATTAGAGATGCACGATATATCGGCCAATAATCAGTATCGGCCGATAAAAGTAAGTTTTCACACTATTGGTTAAAATTAGAGATGCACGATATATCGGCCAATAATTGGTATCGGCTGATAAAAGCAAATTTTCACATTATCAGTTTTCACACTATTGGTTAAAATTAGAGATACACGATAGACTGGCCAATAATCAGATCGGCCGAAAAGCAAGTTCACACACTATTGGTTAAAATTAGAGATGCACGATATATCGCCAATAATCAGTATCCAAAAAGCAAGTAACACTATTGGTTAAAATTAGAGATGCAGTATCGGCCAATAATCAGATCGGCCGAAAAGTAAGTTTTCACACTATTGGTTAAAATTAGAGATGCACGATATATCGGCCAATAATCGGTATCGGCTGATAAAAGCAAATTTTCACATTATCGGTTAAAAATTGATATGCACCGGCATGTATCAGCCAATAATCGGTATCAGCTGATAAAAGCAAATTTTCACACTATCGGTTAAAAATTGATATGTACCGATATATCGGCCAATAATCGGTATCGGCTGATAAAAGCAAATTTTTTCACATTATCAGTTAAAAAGAGAGATGCACTTATATATATCGCCCAATAATCGGTATCAGCCGATAAAAGCAAATTTTTTCACATTATCAGTTAAAAAGAGAGATGCACTGATATATATTGGCCAATAATCAGTATTGGCCGATAAAAGCACATTTTTTCACATTATCAGTTAAAAAGAGAGATGCACTGATATATATCGGCCAATAATCGGTATCGGCTGATAAAAGCAAATTTTCACACTATCGGTTAAAAATTGATTTGTACCGATATATCGGCCAATAATCAGTATCGGCCGATAAAAGCAATTTTTTTCACATTATTAGTTAAAAAGAGAGATGCACTGATATATATCGGCCAATAATCGGTATCGGCTGATAAAAGCAAATTTTCACACTATCGGTTAAAAATTGATATGTACCGATATATCGGCCAATAATCAGTATCGGCCGATAAAAGCAAATTTTTTCACATTATCAGTTAAAAAGAGAGATGCACTGATATATATCGGCCAATAATCGGTATCGGCTGATAAAAGCAAATTTTCACACTATCGGTTAAAAATTGATATGTACCGATATATCGGCCAATAATTGGTATCGGCCGAAAAAAGCTAATTTTCACATTATCAGTTAAAAAGAGAGATGCACAGATATATATGGCCAATAATCAGTATCGGCCGATAAAAGCAAGTTTTCACACTATTGGTTAAAATTAGAGATGCACGATATATCAGCCAATAACTTGTATCGGCCGATAAAAGTAAATTTTCACATTGTCAGTGAAAAATAGAGATGCACCGATATATTGGCTAATATATCAGTGCATATCTATTTTTAAGTATATTATAATAGAGGAATTTTGTGCTCTGTTGCTGAAAATTATAATCATTTTTCACATTTTCTCTAATTTTATAAAAATGTTTAAGATCTCGTGATTTTTCTTTCTCTTAAAAACAAAACGTTTGCAAAATGGGCTCTACTAGAGCAGGTTTTCCTGCTTGAATGTTGATTACTTTCCTCATATTCTCCATTGTTGCAGCTCCTTTCCTCCCAGTCTGTCAGTAACGCTCTGTTTAGTTCCTGTCTCTATGAAGCCCCTCCTTCAGAAAAGCATAATGTGCTCTGATTGGACAGCTGGAGCAGTGTGTTGTGATTGGTCAAGTGCTTTGAGCATGTTTGGGAAATATCCCGCCCCTTACCATAACCGCCAGTTTCAACACACTACTAACTAACTCAACCAGGCCCCGCCCCTTTATTCTGCATATGAATTATTTAAATGAGGAATATTGTGAAGAAAACACTGACACAGAGAACAACTTTGCAGAGATTTTTCATGCACAAAACAGCAACATTACACACTAAAGAAAGATGTAAAAAAGCAGAATAAAGTTCTTCATGGAACTACAGATGCCAATAAGGAAGAGCACAAAAAAATGCTTTTGCTCACTACAAGAGATTACAGTAAATCACAGACGCGGATAAGCTTATGATGTCAGTTATAATCCATGAGCTCATGTTATCCTGAGCCAATCAAACACGCGCAAATCTGCTGAACTTTCACTGGCAGTAAAAAGCCCTTCAATAAATGCACAAGACTGAAGAAGATCGTGTTAACTTCACGTTAAGCATAATAAAGTACGAGGAGGAGCTGGAAGCGTGTGAAGTTCTCCTCTTTCAACAGCTCTGTGTACTCAGCTGAAGAGTCGGGAGATGATAAGCGTCTAATGTTTGCCATCTACACAGCAGAGAAAGAGAAAGAGTAGAAGACAAATAACCGGCTCTCCTGGAATGTGTCCCAGTTCCAAACACAAATGTCCTCAGGGTAACGTTACCCTTTACAGTCCAGCTCTGACGTGGAAGAGCTTCAAACACAGAAAACTAACTGATTTATAAGTGTCAAACAAACCCAAACAACATTGATATTGATATTAAATCAAATCTGTATTTGTAAATAAAACAAAGCATGAAAGTCACATAAGTGGCATATATATACACACACACACACCAGTTCTTTCTGGTTCTCGAATCTGACTGGTTGAGATCCGTGTGATATTCTAGTGATAACAGCTTTTCACCATTTGTATCACTCCACTTGAAGCGACTGACATGGCAGCTGAGCAAATCCACCAATTTTGTTTACAAATACTACACATGTTGTACCACAAACTGTAGTTTTAAGAGTTTTTAGGTGAGAATTTAGTTGTTTAGACCTGAAACATGTGATTCATATTTAATCATAATGCCTATTTTACAATTTGTTTAGACGTTTTCGGAGATGCGAGCTTCAGGCCGTCAGCGGTCGTTCAGTGCTCGAGTACCCGCCGAGAACAGCTTCATCTCGGCCAGTGCTTCGGGGATTTGCTGCTGGCTCTTATAGTGTTTAAACATGAGATATAATTCATTTTGGGTATAAAAAGGCAATCTTTGGTCTTGTTAATCTATTACTTCCTGAGCAAATCGAATTGGGCTATGTTAAATTTAATTATTTAATATTAAGACTATATTTAACTTGCATCCTGTAGAGCACTGCTTTTGTACGTTTGACGTTTCCTGTTTATTGTTTAATAAATATTATTTTATAGAAATAATTTGATGTTTTTGGTATTGAGAAAGGGTCCATTAGTGCGCAATATGAACTGAGTGAAAGTTACATTAATACGCCATTAGATGGCAGCAAACTTTACGAGTGAATGAGGCTTTTAAATTGAAAGGGACTTTTGTAAATGTGTAAACACTGTTATGGAAAATTCCCTTAGCTGTAAAAAGGACAAATCCAAAGATCGCTTTCCTCAGCGGACAGTCAAAAGGATTTTTATAATGGATATAATATTATGGACAACGACCTGGAGAATTAATGTTATATCAGACACAGGTAATGCTCGCTCAGTCTCATAATACTGAACAAAATACAATGAGTTTCAATGGAGGGACTCAACATTCTTTCGTTACTAGTTCTAAAGTGACCTTTTAGAATGGGCTTATATGCACAGAGCGTTCTTTAGAACTTCCGCAATAATATAAACCAGCTCTAAAACTTCCGGTGAGAGTCATTTGCTGGTGTGTTGAGCATCAGTGGTGTAATACTTAGTTTATAATCAGAATATAGTCACTTAAATAGTCAGGTATAGCATTAATTTAGTTATTCAAGCGTAAAACAGCATAAAAAATAAATAAATAAAGTCGTACCTCAGTGTTCCTCCTTGGCTAAATTCAATTCGACCATCAGTTTTCACACTTTTGTGTGAAAAAAAGCTTCAAAAATTAAATATTTATTGTGCACTTTAGTTAGATTAATTGAATAAAAATGTGTTTTTACAAGTGTGCTGAAATCATTGATCTTGTGCTGCACTGACTGACAGCTGCTGTGATTATAAAGTGAGAGCGGCGCTCGCTTTCTGTGTCATTCATTCACAAGAAAATATATATATATTAGTTGAGCTCAAAAGTTTACATACCCCTTGCAGAATCTTTGAAAATGTGAATAATTTTAACAAAATAAGAGAGATTATACAAAATGCATGTTATTTTTAATTTAGTACTGTCCTAAGTAAGATATTTTACATAAAAGATGTTTACATATGGTCCATAAGACAAAAAAAAAAAAGCTGAATTTATTTAAATGACTCCATTCAAAAGTTTGGGAACCATTGATTCTCAATACTGTGTGTGGTTACCTGATGATCACGACTGTTTTTATGTTTTGTGATGGTTGTTCATGAGTCTCTTGTTTGTCCTGAGCAGTTAAACTGAGCTCTGTTCTTCAGAAAAATCCTCCAGCTCCTGCAGATTCATTAGTTTTCAAGCATTTTTGCATATTTGAACCCTTTCCAGCAGTGACTGTATGATTTTGAGATCTGTGTTTTCACACTGAGGACAACTGAGGGACTCAAACTCAACTATTAAAAAAGGTTCAAACATTCACTGATGCTCCAGAAGGAAACACGATGCATTAAGAGTCGGGGGGTGAAAACTTTTGCACAGGATGAAGATGTCACAATTTTTCTTATTTTGTTTAAATATCCGACTTTTTCATTTAGTACTGCGGCTGCCCTTCGAAAGCAAAAGAATATATTTTCACATTTCCTGGAAGACAAATTAAGTACAATTTACCTCGATATTCAAATTCAAAAAGTTTTCACACCCCGACTCTTAATGCATCGTGTTTCCTTCTGGAGCATCAGGACAAACAACCATCACAAAACAAACAAACAGTCGTGGATCATCAGGTAACCACACACAGTATTGAGAATCAATGCTATGTACATTTTTAAACAGGGTCATTTTTTATCAATTCAGCTTTTTTTTGTCTTGTGGACCATATGTAAACATCTTTTTATGTAAAATATCTTACTCAGGACAGTACTAAATCAAAAATAACATGCATTTTGTATAATTCCTCTTATTTTGTTAAAATTAATCACATTTTCAAAGATTCTGCAAGGGGTATGTAAACTTTTGAGCTCAACTGTATAAATTCAACAAGCTACAGTGAAAAGAAAACACTTTCATGCAAAAAAGGTTGCAGAGCTGGTTTCCAAAGGAACGAGATTCAGATGTGTGATTAGTTTACTAAGTCAGTTGTCCTGATCCTACATAATCCAGTTTGGAAACTGAATTACAGCAGACCTGCTGTAATGGAATCAATCCCTCATCAATCTCTGCATCATAAAGTGATTCGTTCAGCTATAAACACACAATCGCTCAGGGTAACTTGTAACTGAAACAACAGCTTTTACAGAAGAGAACTGCATGTTTGACGGCTCAAATCATTAAACAATAACAAATGAAGTCATGCATTCTTCAAAATAAAAGTTCCAAAAGGGGATTTTCACCTCTGATGCCATAGAAAAAACATTTCTGAGAACATTTCAGTGATCAGGTTTTAAATGAACCATGTTTTTTTCCACTATTTAGACTAATCCACTTCTTCCTTTAGTGGTTCTGTGGATGTTAAAGGTTCTCCAAGGAAACACTGATGCCTTTATTATTAAGAGTGTATTAAATATCACTGAGAGCAAAGGTTTGGTGTCAGTTACAGACACAATAAAGTGAAAGTACAAGCTGATGTTTGAGCTTTATCATCTTCTCATTTTAACAAGGCCGTAAAAAAGACAAGAGGTAATTCTGTGAACTGCACAACTCAAATAAACTACACTAGGTGACCCATAAAGCAAGAGAACATTGTTCATCTTCACTGAGCTTCAGTCATCTGTGTCCTCGCTCAAGTTTTGCAAGAACTTTGACCTTAAATCTGCGTAAGTGGGAAGCAAAGTGGAAAGAGAACAGCGCAAATGAATGAATCTCTATTGTTTTGTAAGCGGGAATGTTTATAGCCGTGTTTTGCTTCCTTGTCTTCTGTCAAGAACTTTCCCACTTTTTTCCAGCCGTCGCGCAGCCACACAAACTTTTGTAAAATCATAATTCTGACATGAAAAGTCAAAATTATGACATACTAAGTCATATTTATGACATAAAGATTCAAAATTATAACATGATACCAAGACGACATTGACATAGAAATTAATAATTTCAACTTTATCTCATAATTTTGACTTTTATCTCATGACTGTGCCTTAATTAATGTCATCGTTCTGATTATATCATAATTTTGACTGTCATAATTTCATTTTATGTTGACTTCTCATGATTATGACTTACAATTTTGACTTTTTGTCATAATTAATTTGGACTTTTTTATCATGACATAAAATAAGTCATAATTTTGACTTTTTATATCAAAATTTCTACTTTTATCTCATGATTATGACATAGTAAGTCAGTGTCGACTAACTATGACAAGCAAAAATGACTTCATAATTTCATTTTATGTTGACTTATCTCAAGATTATGACTAAGTCACAGTTTTGATTTTTTTAATCTTAAGTCATAATTAGAATGTCTTAATTTTGACTGTCATAATTTTGACTTTTTGTGTCATAAATTAGACTTTTATCTCATGATTATGACTTAGTAAGTCACAATTTCAATTTTTTTTAATCTCTTAGTCCTAATTAATTTTGACTTTATATCATAATTTCGACTTTTTATATCATTATGACATAAAATAAGTCATAATTGACTTTTTATATCAATTTCTATTTTTATCTCATGATTATAACATAGTAAGTCAATTTCGACTTTTTAATCTCATAACTATGACAGACAAAAATTACGTCATAATTTCATTTTATGTTGACTTATCTCATGATTATGTCTTAGTAAGTCACAGTTTTAATTTTTTTTAATCTTAGTCATAATTAGAATGTCTTAATTTTGACTGTCATAATTTTGACTTTTTATATCATTATGACATAAAAAGTCAAAGTTATTACTTAGTATGTCATAATTTTGACTTTTTGTGTCATAAATTAGACTTTTATCTTATGATTATGACTTAGTAAGTCACAATTCTGACTTTTTAATCTTTATTAATCTCTTAGTCCTAATTAATTTTGACTTTATATCATAATTTTGACTTTTTATATCATTATAACATAAAATAAGTCATAATTGTGACTTTTTATGTCATAATTTGGATTTGTCATTATTATGACAGACAAAATAACTTGTCATAATTTCAGACGTCACAGTTTTGATTTTTTAAATCTTAGTCATAATTATAATCTTAATTTTGACTTTTTTAATCAATATTATGACTTAGTATGTCATATTTTAGATTTTTATGTCATAAATTAGACTTTAATTTCATGATTATGACTTAGTAAGTCACAATTTTGATTTTTTTTTATCTTTTATAATCTCTTAGTCCTAACTAATTTTGACTTTACATCATAATTTTGACTTTTTATATCATAATTTGGATTTTTATATCATGATTATGACAGACAAAATAACTTGTCATACTTTCGTCTTATGTTGACTTATATCATGATTATGACTTACAATTTCTATTTTTTTTTAACTATTAGTCATAATTAATTTTGACTTTATATCATAATTGTGACTCATGTCAACCATTATGACAAAATAAGTCATAATTTTGACTTTTTATATCAAAATTTCTACGTTTATCTCATGATTATGACATAGTAAGTCAGTGTCGACAAACTATGACAAACAAAAATTACGTCATAATTTCATCTTATGTTGACTTATCTCATGATTATGACTTAGTAAGTCACAATTTTTTTTAATCTTAGTCATAATTAGAATGTCTTAATTTTGACTTTATATCATAATTTTGACTTTTTATATCATTATGACATAAAAAGTCAAATTTATTACTTAGTATGTCATATTTTCTTCTTATTTCATAATTTTGACTTTTGTGTCATAAATTAGACTTTTATCTCATGATTATGACTTAGTAAGTCACAATTTCAAATTTTTAATCTCTTAGTCCTAATTAATTTTGACTTTATATCATAATTTCGACTTTTTATATCATTATGACATAAAATAAGTCATAACTTTGACTTTTTATGTCATAATTTGGATATGTCATGATTATGACAGACAAAATGACTTGTCATAATTTCATCTTATGTTGACAAAGTCACAGTTTTGATTTTTTAAATCTTAGCCATAATTAGAGTCTTAATTTTGACTTTATATCATAATTTTGACTTTTTTATATCATTATGACATAAAATAAGTCATAATTTTGACTTTTTATGTCATAATTTGGATCATCATGATTATTACAGACAAATAAATTTCGTCTGATTATGTTGACTTATCTCATGATTATGACTTACAATTTAGATTTTTTTAACTTAGTCATAATTAATTTGACTTTTTATATCATTATGACATAAAATAAGTCATATGACTTAGTATGTCATATTTTCTTATGTCAAAATTATGACTTAATATGTCATAATTTTGACTTTTATGTCATGATTATGACTTAGTAAGTCACAATTTCGATTTTTAATCTTTTTTAATCTCTTAGTCCTAATTAATTTTGACTTTGCATCATAATTGTGACCTTTTATGTCATAATTTGGATTTTTATGTCATGATTATGACAGACAAAATAACTTGTCATAATTTCATTTTATGTTGACGAAGTCACAGTTGATTTTTTTTAATCTTAGTCATAATTAGAATATCTTAATTTTGTCTTTTTATATCATTATGACAAGTTATGACTTAGTATGTCATATTTTTTTCTTATGTCATACTCATAATTATGACTTGGTATGTCATAATTTTACAATTGTATGTCATAATTTAGACATTTACCTCATGATTATGACTTAGTAAGTCACAATTTCGACTTTAAATCTCATAATTGTGACTTAGTCAAAATTACTTTATATCATAAGTTGGACTTCTTATATCACTATGACATGAAAAGTCAAAATTATGACTTAGTATGTCATAATTTCGTTTTTTTGTGCAATAAGTAAGATTTACAAAGGCATTTTTTCCTTTTGTGGCGCAAACAGGCTTCCATACAAAGTGTTCTGAATGTTTGTTTTGATATTTTCCATGTAATTCTCTTGGAAGGAAACTCCCAGCAGAGACAAAAGGAAAACCAGGATGCAACTGTTGCCTCAGATCCAGACAAAAGACTGAACTTTACTTCAGAGCGAGTGTTTATGATCCCAAAGCGAGCAGGTTTTGATCCACAGAGTCATATTCTGACATGTTATGATGTTCGGACTCACCTGTGATTTTCCCCCCGGAGTCTCCGTGTCCTCTCCGGTGCTGCAGGAGGAAATAATCGTTGGATTTGTCCGTCACCCAAAGCTTGAGCGCGTTTTTCAGCACGACTTCTTCAGGAGTGATCCACATCCTCACTCACGCTCGCGCTGCGGCTCGTGTTGTTGTTTCTAGTACGTACTCTCGCGCTCTCATATTCCGCCCAGAGCTGCAGTTCCTCTTTCTGCGTGTTTATTTCCGCTTTTTCCAGCCTTTCCTGCTCGCGGTTCCGGCGAGGGAAGTTTCATTTCACGTCTATCTTTCACGTATCCTCGACGCTTTTTAATGTATTAACTGATCCGTGTGTCTGTGGTGAAATAAAAGCCTTCCTTCGTACTGTAGCTGCTGGAAGCGTTTCTTAATTTCACAAATATACTGTCACTGACAGACTTCAGTGATAATCTCAACCGCTCCAATCACACAAACTCTCTGCCTGTCAATCATTTGCTCGATTGAATATGGGGCGTGGCTTAAAGGGGCGGGGACGACAACGAGATGGGCGGTCTCATAGATGTTTATGGGAGTGATACAAACTACATTACCCATGATGCTGTATAGATAATTAAGCCAATCAGAGTGTTGAAAAGAACACACTCAAATAGCTCTTTAGCCCCGCCCACTCACGCTCTCTAAATACTGAAATGTTTGTGTGTGTGTGTATATATATATATATATATATATATATATATATATATATATAGGGGTGTAACGATACGCTCAGGTCACGATACGATACGTATCTCGATACGGAGTTCACGATACGATACGTATCACGATATTTTGAACAAAATGAAACTGAAATTCAAACAAGATTTATTAAAAAAACATGAACAAATTTCAATAATTTTCCTTGTTGTACATACAAGATCACATTTCAATAAAATAAATAAATATAAAATTTTAATAAAAACCTTCTGTATTCAAATTAACAGCTGAATAGGGCTGTCTGTCACTGAAAAAAAATGTTAAATTTAACATGAACTTAGAATTATGAATAGGGGCCGTTCACATATCGCGTCTAAAAACGCGTGGAAGGCGCGGCCGCACCGCTTCTCCTTCTTTCCAAAGCGCTTGCGCTCCCGTGGCGTCGGTCGTTGCTATGCAACCATGAACTGAGCTCTCCAAGAGGATCAGGATGTTTCTGCTAAGGATAAATGATTTCTAGCCCTTGCATTAGTTTTACTACGAGATATATTGATGGAGATAAGATATAAAAACCACCATGTACAGCTATGATCAGCTGTTCGGCTGAGCTTTTGATGTTTTGTTACGGAAAGGCCATAGCTGATCGGTTGATTCTTGTCACACGACCTGCGGTGCGCTTGCGGCATTCTGAGAAGTTGAGAATTGCATGCGCGTCGCGACCGCGTTGATCCCATTATGAGCGCGCTTGCCGCGCGGCTACATTTGAAAATAATAACTGACTTGCACGCGGAAAAGACGCAATATGTGAACGGCCCCACAGAACTTCTTAAAGCAAAGCATCGCAAGCGTCTTTTGCTTTTCTGTGAGCACAGCTGTTCCTGTGCACTGCGGTGAAAGAAAGCCACGACTTTTCTCACGCGACCATGCAAGAGACTGACATGAGAAACGTTTAAACCTGCTTGCAAGATTCAATGTGTGCCCGAAACACTTACTGAACTAGAGAGCTGATTGAGACACACCATCTACGATAAATCGTTACACCCTAATACTTATAGTAATTTAAAAATGTGGTAGCATTGGATCTGGACAGGAAGGATAACTCTGGGAGTTGGAAGGGGTGTGTCGCGATTCTGCCTTCTCACATCGCGATACAGGTTCGTGGACCTGCGTATCGCGATTTCGGTTTCATATCGCATATCGTTACAGCCCTAATATATATATATATATATATATATATATATATATATTCATATTTTGCAATAAAATATAATCAACATTTGTTAATGAGTAATTTTATATTTCTCCATTTTAAATTTGATTATGCTGCTTGCAGTGCTTCATGGGATTGTAGTTCTTTCCCTCATTAAAACAGTATTGTGTTTTTTTGTCTGATTTTCAAAAACTTTTATGCTTCAAAACAGAGTTTGTAGTGTTGTGATTTACCTCGTAGCTCATTGGCTTGGTTCAGGGCTTTGATAAAGACTATTTTAAAATCCCTATGGGAAAAATGAATGGAAAAAAATACTTCCAGAACCAGCGCCTCTGAAAAAGGGGCGGGCACTGTTGCACTTTATTCAGTGACAGATTAACAGCTGCTCCAATCACAAAAACTCTCTTTGCCTGTCAATCATTTGCTCACTTGGGTTTGCTGACCTGTATCAGAGGGCGGGGCCTTATAGAAAGGGGCGGGGCAACAACAACATGGGCGGTCTAATTTAGTGACTGATTAACAGCTGCTCCAATCACAGAAACTCTCTGCCTGTCAATCATTTGTGCGCTCGGGTTTGCTAATCTGCATCAGAGGGCGGGGTTTAGGGAAAGGGGCAGGGCAGCAACAAGATGGGCGGTCTAATCCAGTGACAGATTAACAGCTGCTCCAATCACAGAAACTCTCTGCCTGTCAATCATTTGTGCACTCGGGTTTGCTAATCTGCATCAGAGGGCGGGTTTTAGAGAAAGGGGCGGGGCAACAACAAGATGGGCGGTCTAATCCAGTGACAGATTAACAGCTGCTCCAATCACAGAAACTCTCTGCCTGTCAATCATTTGCTCACTTGGTTATGCTGACCTGTATATGAGGGTGGGGCTTTAGAGAAAGGGGCGGGGCAACAACAAGATGGGCGGTCTAATTCAGTGACAGATTAACAGCTGCTACAATCACAGAAACTCTCTGCCTGTCAATCATTTGTGCGCTCAGGTTTGCTGACCTGTATCTGAGGGCGGGGCTTTATAGAAAGGGGCGGGGCAACAACGAGATGGGCGGTCTAATTCAGTGACAGATTAACATCTGCTCCAATCACAGAAACTCTCTGCCTGTCAATCATTTGCTCACTCTGGTTTGCTGACCTGTATCTGAGGGCGGGGCTTTATAGAAAGGGGCGGGGCGTTCACAGGATGGGCGGTCTAATTCAGTGACAGATTAACAGCTGCTCCAATCACACAAACTCTCTGCCAGTCAATCATTTGCTCGCTCTGGTTTGCTGACCTGCATCTGAGGGCGGGGCTTTAGAGAAAGAGGCGGGGCAACAATGAGATGGGCGGTCTAATTCAGTGACAGATTAACAGCTGCTCCAATCACAGAAACTCTCTGCCTGTCAATCATTTGCTCACTCTGGTTTGCTGACCTGTATCTGAGGGCGGGGTTTAGAGTAAGGGGCACGGCAACAACGAGATGTGCGGTCTAATTCAGTGACAGATTAACAGCCGCTCCAATCACACAAACTCTCTGCCAGTCAATCATTTGCTCGCTCTGGTTTGCTGACCTGCATCTGAGGGCGGGGCTTTAGAGAAAGAGGCGGGGCAACAATGAGATGGGCGGTCTAATTCAGTGACAGATTAACATCTGCTCCAATCACAGAAACTCTCTGCCTGTCAATCATTTGCTCACTCTGGTTTGCTGACCTGTATCTGAGGGCGGGGCTTTATAGAAAGGGGCGGGGCGTTCACAGGATGGGCGGTCTAATTCAGTGACAGATTAACAGCTGCTCCAATCACAGAAACTCTCTGCCTGTCAATCATTTGCTCACTCTGGTTTGCTGACCTGTATCTGAGGGCGGGGTTTAGAGTAAGGGGCACGGCAACAACGAGATGTGCGGTCTAATTCAGTGACAGATTAACATCTGCTCCAATCACAGAAACTCTCTGCCTGTCAATCATTTGCTCACTCTGGTTTGCTGACCTGTATCTGAGGGCGGGGCTTTATAGAAAGGGGCGGGGCGTTCACAGGATGGGCGGTCTAATTCAGTGACAGATTAACAGCTGCTCCAATCACAGAAACTCTCTGCCTGTCAATCATTTGCTCACTCTGGTTTGCTGACCTGTATCTGAGGGCGGGGTTTAGAGTAAGGGGCACGGCAACAACGAGATGTGCGGTCTAATTCAGTGACAGATTAACAGCCGCTCCAATCACAGAAACTCTTTGCCTGTCAATCATTTGTGCGCTCAGTTTTGCTGACCTGTATCTGAGGGCGGGGCTTTAGAGAAAGGGGCGGGGCATTCACAGGATGGGCGGTCTAATTCAGTGCTCCAATCACAGAAACTCTCTGCCTGTCAATCATTTTCTCGCTCAGGTTTGCTGACCTGTATCTGAGGGCGGGGCTTTAGAGAAAGGGGCGGGGCATTCACAAGATGGGCGGTCTAATTCAGTGCTCCAATCACAGAAACTCTCTGCCTGTCAATCATTTCCTCGCTCAGGTTTGCTGACCTGTATCTGAGGACGGGACTTTATAGAAAGGGGCGGGGCAACAACAAGATAGGCGGTCTAATTCAGTGACCAATTAACAGCTGCTACAATCACAGAAACTCTCTGCCTGTCAATCATTTCCTCACTCAGGTTTGCTGACCTGTATCTGAGGGCGGGGTTTAGAGTAAGGGGCACGGCAACAACGAGATGTGCGGTCTAATTCAGTGACAGATTAACAGCCGCTCCAATCACAGAAACTCTTTGCCTGTCAATCATTTGTGCGCTCAGGTTTGCTGACCTGTATCTGAGGGCGGGGCTTTATAGAAAGGGGCGGGGCAACAACGAGATGGGCGGTCTAATTCAGTAAACAATTAAGCACATTTATTTCCATATATTTTTATTAATAATTTTATTTTATTTCTATCATATTTATATATGCAAATTAACAGAGGGAAACGAGAGAAGCGTCCATTTATTTTATGATTGTATACAAAATTATTTTGGTAAGATTTAAGATTTTCTTAAAAAGAATTCAAACATTGAAATGCAACTCAGGGAAAAATATGTTTTATTTTTCTACGATACTGATGTTGAATTTCAAATATGGTATGTTTATATATCTACTTATTATATAATAACAAAATTCCTTATCCACAAATCTAACTGAGCATCACAAAAACCTACTTTTAGCCATTATAAAAATAAAAATAAAAATATATCACTACCTTATATTTGATTTGTTTAACTTTCATAAAGCATCACAATAAGTCTGAGGGATGAAATTACAGAGTTGGCAACATATTCAAGAGACAAATGATTAGGGTTTTCATAATAAAAATATCTTTGAGAACAAATGAGTGATTTACTTCTGTAGGGCTAAAATAAAGGAACTTAAATCAGCCCAAATTGATTGGTTATATTTTAAAATAAATCAAAGTAAATGGACAGTGAACGCATGTCTGTCACGCCTGTCACGTGGTTTGATTGACAGCGCTATCTGGACATTAGGTGCGCCGCACTACAACGCCATATATGGGCATTCAGAAACAAGGCGGAAAACGGTGCGACCCTAATTATTGTCCTGCACACTTTTGTTCCGCTCGGGTTTAAATGTTCGCATTAATCGTCTCGTGTAAATATATATATTGTTATCGTAAGGTTAAAGTATTTATTTTGATTTAACAGCTGACTTTTGTTCATAAAAAGGATGAAAAGACGGATGTTTTATATTTCATGTAACGGACGTAGCTTGTGTTCTGCCGGAGGAGAATGAGGAGCGCTCCTTCTGTTTCCGGCGCTGTGAGAGCAGAGGTGTGATTCACACAGCAGAACAAACAGCATAAAGATGCAGGTTTGTGTGTTTTTAACGAAATTTGTTGTTTATTTCACGATATATTGGACTTGAAATGGTCGTTGATTTCTTGATGCTGCTTATGATGATGAGGATGATGGTTTAGTTAAGATCTTTTGACTAGTAACTGGTTTAATCTACACCTACAGCCTGAGAAAAGTCATCTGTATGTTTACATTTGTATATATATATTATTCTTGGGTTAATATTATACTGTAAAAAAATGATTTCTCGAGTGTGTTTGACAAGAAAATGGTATGTTGTTCTACATTCAGTTATGTCACGTTTAATTCAATGTGTTTCTTGACTTTTCTAACTTAGTGAAATTTACTAGCGATTTCTAGTGAAAATGGATCTAAAATAAACATTTTTCTTCAGTGTAGTAGTGGAATATGATCAAGGAATATTAAAAATGTAAAATGTAATCAATTATTAGTAGATTAAAACTTGCTAAAAACCTGTCGAGTTATTATAGTTAACTAAAAACATTAAAAAATAATAATAATAATTGAAATAATATACAAAAAGCATAAACTTGTTTTATTTCAGCTAGTTGCCAAAGCAACGTCTCATTTTTGTTTAGTTTATATTGATGTACTAAAATAAGTAAAACTATATCTGAAATAAAAGTTGGTAAAAACTATATAGACACTTTTATTAAGAATTAAAAATGGTAAAAACAACAAAATGGTTAAAATGTAACGAAACTTAAAGTATTAAAAACTATATGATACAAAATAACACTGTGGACCTTTATTAAGAGACACAGATAAACTTATTTATTTTAATAAATTAAGTCATT
This sequence comes from Megalobrama amblycephala, assembly GCF_018812025.1. Taxonomy (NCBI): domain Eukaryota; kingdom Metazoa; phylum Chordata; class Actinopteri; order Cypriniformes; family Xenocyprididae; genus Megalobrama; species Megalobrama amblycephala. Next base: position 43,825,766 of record NC_063049.1, read on the forward strand.
AATATGATTCTCAAAGTCATGTAAACTCTGAAGTTGTGATTTTTCACTGCGATAACATCATGTCTGAATGTGTTTTATTGTGAATCCAGGACCCAAACGCAGACACCGAGTGGAATGACATCCTCAGGAAGAAGGGCATTCTGCCTCCTAAAGAAGCTCCGGCGGAGGAGGAAGAGGACGAGCAGCTTCATCAGCCTCAGTCTGTTGGTAAGATGAGTTTTTACACGGTTTCCAATAGTTTAAATATGGTTTTTGTTCCTCCTTGTCATCAGATAATTGTTTTTGTTTATCCTGAAGGCTGTGAAACAGTAAATATGTGACCTCATATTCTGTGCTTTTGCAGTGAAGACCTATGAGAGCATGACTCTAGAGGAGCTGGAGGAAAATGAAGATGAGTTTAATGATGAGGATGAACTCGCCATAGAGATGTACAGGTACATATGTGTGCGTTACTGATGAAATACACCATTATGTTTTAGTCCTATGGCATTTTTTTGTCACTCTAACAGTGAGTGACAAATACAGAACAGTGTTTTTGCGCAGCACTGCCTATTTAAACCTGCAGTTAATAATCGTGTATCGTCTCTCTGGCAGACAGAAGAGGCTTGCGGAGTGGAAAGCAAACCAGATCAAGAACGCGTTCGGGGAGTTGAATGAGATCTCGGGTCAGGATTACGTGCAGGAGGTGAACAAAGCTGGAGCTGGAATCTGGGTGGTGCTGCATCTCTACAAACCGGGGTGATTTTACATCGACCTTTGCACTCAAATCGCTTTTCAGACATTGATTTATATATATGCATGTATTAGTGAAGGAAAGAAAGAAAGAAACTGACATTTGGACCTTCAACCCGTTGAACCCCAGTGAAGTCCACTATATGGAGAAAAATCCTGGAATGAAAGACATGAACATCTTAGATGAATATTAATTCTGAAGTGAACCTTTAACTGTTTTATGTGCGCTGTGTAATTACTTGCCTAATTGAAATGAGTCATACAGTACCTTGACTATCAAAACTGGTTGTTATCCCACAGAATCCCGTTGTGCACGCTGATAAACCAGCATCTGTCACATCTGGCCAACAAGTTTCCTCAAACCAAGTTCCTCAAATCTGTTTCCAACACCTGCATTCCCAACTACCCCGACCGCAACCTGCCCACGGTGTTCGTCTACCATGAGGGCGAGATGAAGGCCCAGTACATCGGCCCTCTGGTTTTTGGTGGCATGAACCTGAAGTGTGACGGTGAGAAGGATTTTCTTGCTAAAATGTTGTGGTTGAGTCACTGTTTTAATCCTTTATATCTTATTAAACACTCATGAACACAAATGCCATTTATTGATCTATAATATGAATTGACAGTCTGATTATAGTACAAATAATACTTTTAAATAGATTTCAAGAATCTTACATTTTATTAATTTAAGATTATCTAAATACATCTTCATGCAGCCATATTATTATTTATTTTAAAATGAGTAAAATTTGTTTTTTGTGATGCCCATTTAGATTTGTGGATAACAAATTGTAATATGTATTTTGTTATTAAATATTAAATTGTTAAATTAGCGAATATAGTAAAAAAAATGTATGAATTTATATATAGCTTACTATTTATTTTAAAATGAGTAAAAATAGGTTTTGTGTTTCTCATTTGGATTTGTGGATAAATTGCTATATATTTTATTAAATTTTAATAAATATATATATATATATATATATATATATATATATATATATATATATATATATATATATATATATATATATATATATATATATATATATAATAAAAAATTAGTATTTTATTAAATATAATTAAAGTATTTTCTATGCATATGCAATTAGTTAAGTATATTTATTCATTTTAAAATAAATAATTAAATTTTAATGTTATATATATTAAATGTTAATATATATTTTAATAAAAAATAATTAAAATATTAGTGTGTGTATATATATATATATATATATATATATATATATATATATATATATATATATATATATATATATATATATATATATATATATATATATATATATGAGTAAAAATAGGTTTTGTGATTCTCATTTGGATTTGTAGATTATATATATATATATATATATATATATATATATATATATATATATATATATATATATATATATATATATATATATATATATATATATATATTACATTTAATTATATAATTTGTTAGATTAAATATAACTAAATTATTAAATTTGAATGCATTTTTTTTAATTGGTTATTTATTTTAAAATGAGAAAGTAGGGTTTTGTGATGCCCATTTATAGATAAGGAATTTAGTAATATTAAATTATTACATTTATTATCTATAAGTGAATCGTCATGCAGCTTTTTGTTTTAAAATGAGTAAAAGTTTGTATCCATATATCTATAATATAAACAATATTATATAATAAATAAATAATTTCTCCATACATGAGGTCATACTGACTGTCCTGCACCAAAAATATAAAATACACATTTCCTTTCCAGAGATGTATGTAAATGAACAGTTGTTTTGTTTGTTCCAGAGCTGGAGTGGCGTTTATCTGAGTCTGGTGCTATAAAGACCGACCTGGAGGAAAACCCCAGGAAACAGATCCAGGATCAGCTGATGACGTCCATTCGCTGCTCGGCGCCCAACCGCAGAGCCGGTGATGAGGACTCTGACGAGGACTGAAGCGGCACACTAACATTATATCAGAATCACAGCTGGACTTCACCTGCAACAACAGCTCGACCGCTATAGAGTCGTTTGCGGCGACTCAAACACAGACTGTTGCCGAGCAGACTGTAATTTAAACTTCTACTATTTGCCATATTAAAAAGACGTGCGCTCTTCTGGAGGACAAGGACTCCTGCTTGTCTTGCACTCGGAAACATTTTTAAACCTGCCATCATTTAATGGATTATTCACCGGAAATTTGCATTGTTTTGTTTTATATAAGATTTCTAATAATACAGCCTTTGTGAGTTCAATGCTTGTCATCATTTATTATATAAAAACATATATTGATTTGAGTGCATTTTACTGTCTTTTGTTTGTGCGTTAATGTTGTTTCCACTCACCCATGGCCCTTTAAACAGGCTGTGATATTATTATGTGATATTTAGGGATATGTCACGAACAATTTCAGGCTATTTCCCATCAATTTCCTTTAACATTGTGATTTGCACCCACATACTGAAAAGGCTTCGTCTCTGGTTCGTGTTTTAGCAATAATACATAAACCGTCAGCAAGCATGAGGTTACATTTATTAAAAGAGGTTTTAATGAAATCTGGTGTTTTTTTGTAGTTTGACAGCAACACTAATGCAGCTTTAACACATTTCAGGCATTACGGTGTCAGAGAGAATCCCAGATAAGAACAGAGGACGTCTGTAGGAGGAGAAACACACTGCGTTATATCCATCAGTTTACATGGAAATGAATCAAAGCTTTAAACAATCGCTCATGCTTGTTATTTCCATCTCTGTAGTCTGTAGTCATCTCTATAGTCCCATAAATAACAGCAAAAACTTCAATTTATATATGTTTATCTCCAAGCTTGAAAGTAAATCATCTGCTATGATTTGATTTTTGTTAGTGCTGTCTTTTACAGTTTTTTGCAATCGCTAGGACACATTTCTCAATACTTGGGTCACTTTTTCTGTGTGAGCTCAACTGAGAGTCATTTATCATTTCTTTATGCACAAAATGCATTCAATGACGACATCTTTCAATTTACATGAATTATTTTCTCACTCAAACACCACCAAAACTCAATGTACATACAGGCCAATTTGCATGTTTACATCACTCTAAAAAATGCTGGATTAAATATGGACAAACACAGCGATTGGGTTGTTTTCACCCAATTTTTAAATCAATTTTGGGTTAATTTTAAGCCATCTATATAGTAATCAATAGTTGCATTAAATAAACTGCTTCACAAATGAGGGTCAATTTTCTCTTGGCATGCAGCTCATGTCTCTTTGAATGGGGAAACATCAAATTCTCCAAAGCTGTTCAACAAGCTTTCGATTAAATTTCATATTTGAAATCAGCAATGAAATCTGACAACAACTGTCTCATAAATTTAGTTTCTAAACGCTTGAATCATGACAAAATGGCATTTTTTCAGGTTGGATGAGGATAATGTGCATGCGCACATGTCTGACTGTTTCTATTGGAACCGGAGCTTCTAATGCAACCCGTAACCCGTGTTTTTCCAAACTTCTACACATGAAAGTGCACAGGAACGGCAGTCAAACCCCATGACTTCCCACTCGTGAACTCATACTAGATCGATGTACTCCCAGTTCCGCGCTCTGACGTCACATAGCCCGCGAAAAACAACAATGGCAGCCCCTACGGATGCGGTGTTTATGCATGTGGTATACGGTGAGAAATAGACTTTAGTCTATTTTAGGATTAGTTCACTTTCAAATAAAATGTTCCTGTTAATTTACTCACCCCCATGCCATCCAAGATGTTCATGTCTTTCTTTCTTCAGTCGAAAAGAAATTAAGGTTTTTGATGAAAACATTCCAGGATTATTCTCCATATAGTGGACTTCAATGGGCACCAAATAGTTGAAGGTCCAAATGTCAGTTTCAAAGAGCTTTAAACGATACCAGATGAGGAATAATGCTGTGTTCACACCAGACGCAACTTGTGCGAATAAATCGCGCTATTCGCGCGTAGTTGGACGCTTGAACATTTTGAGTTTACTCGCCTCATTGCGCGTGAAAATCCCTTCACAACAGACGCGAATTCGTGTCATGAGAGGGGCTCTCCCGCTCCTTTATGTGTCCCAGACTCTCCCACTGCTTTCTGCACACTTCCTCTGAATAAACACAACTTGTCAGTGGGGAAATAATTGTAAATTACATCGAATACGCTCAATTGGTCGTCTTTAGTTGGCTTGTAGTCTTAATATGTATATATATATATAGCTCAAATTGAGTAAAGACCGTTTTTTACAACTTATCAGATTGTCCGACCTCCTCACTCACTTTCTTTCAAACACGATCCTTTTTATTTCTGTTTCTATAAATGTATGAAGATGTACACTGCGTTCCAAATTATTATGCAATTGACATATCAGTAAGATTTCAGTACAATAAACATTCAGATTTTAGTTTTTCTAAGAAAATGTTTGTTTGTTTATTTATCCATGTCTTTTTAGATAACTGGTATCAATCTCAGACAAAATAATTTGCCAGGTCTATGGAAACCCTACTTAGAGGTTGTTCCACATTATTAAGCAAGTCACAGTTCTCATGCAATATGGGGAGGAAGAAAGATCTTTCTGAAGATGAAAAGCATGAAATGGTGCAATGTTGTGCAAAAGGCATGAAAACAACTAATATTGTGTGAAAACTGAATGGAGATTATCAAATTATCGTAAGACTTGTGAGTGATTTAGAGTACAGCAGAACTCAGTCAGATAAAGGCTTATTGAGGAAAGTCCCTGTCAAAAAAATGAATTGTATTAAAAGGGCAGCTATAAAAAAAGCCAGTGTTGAGCAGCAAACAGGTATTTGAAGCTGCTGGTGTCTCTGGAGTCTCAAGAAGCTCTCCATGCAGGCTGGCAGTTGTGCGTAAAGATGCATTTCAGCCACTCCAAACCAAACCTCACAAAGAGAAACATTTACAATGGGTTTAGAAATACATGAAGACTCATTTTTAAATAGTTTTATTCACTGACTAATGCCGTACTACAATGGGTGGTCTAAATGGATGGATTTCTGCATGGTTGGTGAATGGCCACCACGTTCCAACAAGACTGCGACGTCAGCAGGGAGCTGGTGGGTGATGATTTGGGCTGGAATACTGGGAAGTGAGATGGAGGGTATTAAAATGACTTTTGCAAGATATGTGGAGCTCATAACTGGCCATTTTCAGCTATGGTATAAAAAGGAGGATAGTGCCTTCTGAAATACAATGCACTATGCACTATCCCATGCTGCAAAAAACACCACAGCAATAAAACTGTTTGAAAATGTATTTCTACACCCACTGTAAATGTTTATCTTTGTGAGGTTTGGTTAATGGTGGCTAAAATGCATCTTTACACACAACTGCCAGCCTGCATGGAGAAGATCTCAAGACTCCAGAGACACCAGCAGCTTCAAATACCTGTTTGCTGCTCAACACTGGATTTTTTTATAGCTGCCCTTTTAATACAATACATTTTTTTGACAGGAACTTTCCTCAATAAGCCTTTATCTGACCGAGTTCTGCTGTGCTCTAAATCACTCACAAATCTTATGATAATTCGATAATCTCCATTCAGTTTCACACAATATTAGTTGTTTTCATGCCTTTTGCACAACATTGCACCATTTCATGCTTTTCATCTTCAGAAAGATCTTTCTTCCTCCCATATTGCATGAGAACTGTGACTTGCTTAATAATGTGGAACAACCTCTAAGTAGGGTTTCCATAGATCTGGCAAATTATTTTGTCTGAGATTGATACCAGATATCTAAAAAGACATGGATAAATAAACAAACAAACATTTTCTTAGAAAAACTAAAATCTGAATGTTTATTGTACTGAAATCTTACTGATATGTCAATTGCATAATAATTTGGAATGCAGTGTACAGCGACGATGATTTTGTCCTCCATTGTTGTTTCGAATTTCTGTCTCAGCTCGCTACATCACGTCACTACTAGAGCAAGCTCCTGATTGGTTAACGCGGCGTGGAAATTCGCCAAAGTTCGGATTTTTCAACTTGCGCGATTCGCGCGAATCACGCATTAAGCGCGTCAAACGCCCGAATCGCTCAATTCGCGCCGCGTCATTCGCGCCAATCGCGCCACAGGATGTCAATTCGCGTCTTTGCATTGACTTAACATGTAAATCACTCGCGCTTACCGCTTCATTCGCATCCGGTGTGAACGCACCAAGAGTCTTATCTAGAGAAACAATTGATCAAAATACAACTGTATATGCTTTATAAACATAAAATATTGCCTTGCACGTGCTTCCGCTTTCCGTATTCTTCAAAAAGTTTACGCTGTATGTCCTACGCCTTTCTTATTCTACTTACAGAACGAACGCGGCGCCAGTTCCGTTTTATATACATACAGCGTAAACTTTTTGAAGAATACGGAAAGCGGATGCAGGTGCAAGGCAATATTTTATGTTTATGAAGCATATACAGTTGTATTTTTATCGAAAATGACCGATCGTTTCTCTAGGTAAGACTCTTATTCCTCGTCTGGTATTGCTTAAAGCCCTTTGAAGCTGCACTAAAACTGACATTTTGACCTTCAACCGTTTGGAGGCCATTGAAGTCCACTATATGGAGAAAAATCCTGTTATGAGAAAAATGTTATGTGTCTAAGTCCCATACAGTCCGCCATGCTGGTTTGTTTACATCTAGCTACCACAATTCCTTGCGCTCAGGCAGTTTGGCGTGACTTGCCTGGAACGCTACGAAGTCGTGACTGAGTCGTGGTTTGAAGTCGTGACTTACGGGCTCAAAAACATGCCTGGAACGCAGCATAACGCATGCAGTGATGCGATGACTTTACCAATCAGCGATTGGCTCTTATTTAGAAGGCGGGACTTATTCCGCATTGCACTTTCTCCCATTCATAATAATACGAGTCTTTATATATATATATATATATATATATATATAAAGTCTTTGATGCTAGTGGATGAGTTGAATCAACTCCACAGCAACTACATAAATTTATCCACTAACCATTCAGAAACGTCTAAAAGTTGTAACTTCTTCCTGAGTCTCTCCATCAGTGTCGACTCCGGTTTGAACAATGTAAGGCTGAACACCGTTACTGACAATCCTCATTTTGGCTGCGTGAGATTCTCCAGCTTTGTTGTTGTTGAGCTGTTAAAGCTCCGCCCTCTTCTGGAAAGGGGGCGGGAGCAGCAGCTCATTTGCATTTAAAGGGACACACACAAAAACGGCGTGTTTTTGCTCACACCCAAATAGGAGCAAATTTGACAAGCTATAATAAATGATATGTGGGGGATTTTGAGCTGAAACTTCACAGACACATTCTGGAGACACCAGAGACTGATATTACATCTTGTGAAAAGGGGCATAATAGGTCCACTTAAACACAAACGCTGGGTTTGTCCATATTTAACCTAACCAAAGCATTTTTTTAGTGTACTCTTTTCAAAACATAATACAAAACTGAATAACACAGCAATTTGCTACAGTCAGTTACTATTTCTACAGTAATACCATACTGAAGTCTATTTTGAATCTAAAAAAAATAAATTAGACAGGTGTTACACAGGTGTTAGTCTTTCAATTTCATTATTATCTCGACAAAAGAGGAAACTTAGGAATAATTTTGTACTGTAACGTAAACATAAACTGCAGTGAATTCTGATTGGTGTTTTACAAAGAAATTTTATACAAGAAAACATTATATAATGCTCCTGTTGTTATGAGTGACAAAGTGTGTTTGTTGGGTCAAGCCTTTGCAAGTGAAATGGAAAAATGAGTCGATTTGAGACATAAATGAAGCATTTTTAGTGAATTTTGAATTCTGTGCCAAACTGAAAGTTGGTTATGAGAACTGTGTAAAGAGAAAATGTCCTATCAATTGTAAAAATCCTGTAATCATAACTGACTGGAAAAATCATGCAAATTTACTGGTCAAAAACCCTGATTTTACTTCAGTTTTTAAGCTGTGGTTTTGTTTTCACGCACCTCGAATGTTTCTTCCAGGAGTGCCGCAAACGTTCTTCAGCTTCTCTAAGAGAAAGACACACGTTACTCAAAAAGACACTGGGAGATATTTTCACCAGTCTGCTGAAGTGATGATCATATTAAACAATGCGAGGTTGATCTCCAGCCTAACACCTTTAACTGAGCATCTCACAGACAATAACAGGAACCCAAAGAAAATTGCCTCCACACCTGTTTCTTCCTGCGCAGAGAGAGTTTCGGCGAGAGACGCATCAACGGATGAACCGAATGAGACTGAAGACAAGGAGAAAACAACATATTCATATACAATAGTGGCCAAAAGTGATGATTATTTGTTGTTAATGACCATTCAAGTTTGATTAAACGTCAGAATACAGTAACATGAGATACTCATACCTCTCTCTCTACTGAGCCGACTGAGTTGTGTGCTTTGGAATAATGAAACAGGAACTGAAGAGCAAAATAAAAACTTGTTATAGAAACGAACAGGGCATCAGTCTGACATCATCAGAGAGCTGCTCTATATGAACTTACCCTCTTAAAAACATTCTGGATCTGCTCCTGTAGAAACACACGAGAGGTTCAGACACACGGTCACAGTGAACTCACACGTGTGGGAAAAACGTCACTCACCTGGTCCTGGTTCCTCCACTGCACACCACACAGAGAACTTAGCAACGCCGAGCCCTAAAAACATTATGATCAGCCATACGTTATCATGACTGGAAATTAACTTCACATTTAAGAGCAGGAATGATGCCCTATAATCTATTTTGGATACACAGTGGAGTCCAACGCTTGGAAATCAATCAATTTCAATGTATTTCACTTTAGTGTTCTCAGATTTTCAGACTCCACTGTATGTGAGATAGATAGATAGATAGATAGATAGATAGATAGATAGATAGATAATTAAATTAAAATAATGCCAAAAATAAAATAATTAATTCATACCTGAACATAATCTCCATAATCGTCACAATCTGTCAGTGGACTTGGATAGCTTTCTGCAATCATACAAAGATATTTTTTATTGATTAACTTGCTCATTTGTTAATTTAATTTAACTAAAATCCATTTAAATATTTATCAGATACAGAGATATCCCACTCTAAAATCCCAAAGGATTTTTATAATAATTTGGAAACAATAAATGATTCTAAATAATTTGTATGGGAATTATTACAACAGGATTTCAATAAAATGCAATATAAATATAAAAATAAATTAATTAATTAAAATAAATAAATATTATATATATATATATATATATATATATATATATATATATATTCCCAATCAACCTGTATGTATGTATATATATATATATATATATATATATATATATATATATATATATATATATGTAAAGTTTTTGGCAATTTACAATAAGGTTCCATTTGTTAACCTTATATAACTACATTAGTTAACATGAACTAAGAATAAACAATACTTCTACAGCATTTATTAATGTCATTTCATGTTAATTTCAACATTTACGAATAGGCTTCATTATTAAAATCAAAGGTTATATCTGTTAATATAATTAATGAACCTGAGCCAACATGAACTACCAATGAATAGCTGTATTTTTTTACTAGTCTTTTACTAGTCAACATTAACAAAGATTAATTAATACTATAATATTGTGTATTGCTTCTTTGAAACTCCACATGCAGTTTCTAAAAAAAAAATATTTAACAAACAAGCAAATATGAATTTTATTTTATTTGATTTTTTTCCAAATGATCGAAATTCCAACAGCAATCCTGTATAAATTATCGTGAATTCAGATTGATTGAGACACTAAGTCATCTCAATGGCAAAAAGTGTCTCAATCAACCTGAATTAACACTCAATAGTCTAAAGCTGATAAACTAACTTTATGCGTCTTGTCATCTGCTGACACACACACAAAAAAACTTTTTATTAAATTTAAATACATTTGAGTCTAAATAATATTTACAGAATCTAAAGTCAGCTGAAATGAACTGCTGAAGTTACTCACCAACAGCTGAATAAAAGCTGCCGATAGCCCAAACTAAACAGCAAATCACCGAAAAGTGCTGATAACACGCGCTCCCCATATCCGTGTGATGGTGCTGGTTCTGCTGTTCTGAAGAACTGAAGTCATGCTGATGCAGACGGGATAAAGTCTCTCATAGCGGGTGACCAATCAACACTGAGATCCAGTCCCCACGCGCATCATTACCAGAGCGCGCTCTCGACCTGCGCGCGCGCCACACACACTGTGGAAATAAACACGGATCGAAAGTCACGTGTCAGGGACACCGAATTCAATTATGCGGGATTCGACCTTCTTAATGAGGACTCGAAAAGACGTCAAAACACAAGGTTGGTGGTGTTAGAAATAGTAGCCACAAAAGTTAGTTAAATAGTTAGTTCACCCAAAAATGAAAATAATGCCATTAATTACTCACCCTCATGCCGTTCCAGGGCAAATTAAGATATTTTTGTTGAAATCCGATGGCTCAGTGAGGCCTGCATAGCCAGCAATGACATTTCTTCTCTCAAGATCCATTAATGTAGTAAAAACATATTTAAATCAGTTCATGTGAGTACAGTGGTTCAATATTAATATTATAAAGCGACGAGAATATTTTTGGTGCACCAAAAAAACAAAATAACGACTTATATAGTGATGGCCGATTTCAAAACACTGCTTCATGAAGCTTCGGAGCGTTATGAATCAGCGTGTTGAATCAGCGGTTCGGAGCACCAAAGTCACGTGATTTCAGCAGTTTGGCAGTTTGACACGCAATCCAAATCATGATTCGACACGCTGATTCCGAAGCTTCCTGAAGCAGTGTTTTAAAAATCAGCCATCACTATATTAGTCGTTACTTTGTTTTTTTTGGTGCACCAAAAATATTCTCGTGGCTTTATAATATTAACATTGAACCACTGTACTCACATGAACTGATTTAAATATGTTTACATTAATGGATCTTGAGAGAGGAAATGTCACTGGCTATCACTGAGCCATCGGATTTCAACTAAAATATCCTAATTTGTGTTCTGAAGATTATAGGTCTTACAGGTGTGGAACGGCATGAGGGTGAGTAATAAATGACATTATTTTCATTTTTGGGTGAACTAACCTTTTAACTTGTTGATTATATTTCTTAACGGTAGGCCTTAACTAGTTATGTCATTATTAATCACTTCAGACAAAAACGTTGGAGATTTTTTTCATGCACTGCTCAATTTTGAGATTTTGGGCTATTTGACTTTTCACACTAGTAACGTTACACATTTAATTGTTTATTTTATTGCACTTTATCTATTTGCGTTTAAATTTTAATCCATTTTTTTTTAAAGGCGATGAGTTTGAGCATATTTACATACACCGTTTTATTCCTAACTATATTCTGGTTTGTTCATATGTCATACACCTGATTAATACAACATTTTACTCCTAAAAACACGGTGAAAAAGAAAATTCTGCCTGTTGACAATATTTTCTGATTTCTGGAGTGAAAAACAAACAAGCAAAAAAAAAAAAACCTCTGTAAAAAACTTTAATTTTAATGTGTCAAAAAAAGAGTTTTGAACCTGGATTTATCCAATGCTGTATGCAATTGAGCGCATATTTAATTAGATATACGCTCTCGCTCTCCTCTCCCGAATCCGACTCCCGCGCATTCGCATTTGAATTCTCCATACCAACGGTTTTCCTCAGGCGCATTTTGCGCATGCGTATACGGTTGCCCATCCAGTTAGCCAACACAGAATTTAACTTCGACTTGATAGATTTACTGAAAACAATCAAATTTGTTGGGTGAATATATAAATTTTTTATTATTATTATTTTAACTGTTCACCTTAAGCTAATATTACTACAGTTCGTCTTTTTGAATGAGGATAATTATTTGGAAGTCATTTATTGAGCCAATATGTTTCCACAATTTTTCAAAGTTACTATTTTTTTTTTTTTTTTTACGGTGTAGCCTACTCACCTGTGCTGTCAAGCCTTAAAAACTTCATGTAGTTCATACAGGGACAGAAACAACTTGAAACAAAAGTGTCCTATATTTTATAAAATGATCTGCAGTGGCAGCTGCTCTTTTTATTTATTTATTTGACTTTTTTTAGGAGGTCACATTCAGAATCCACTACACTTCTGTTATTTACTGTGTTTACTCATCTGCTAAATTGTAGTTCAGTGTTATAAATAAATATAAAAGCACATCTTTCATCTGTGTTCTGCACTGATAAAATTAATGGGAATTGAAAAATTTTAAAATAAGGAGCTAAGGAAATAGTTGAGACTATATATATATAACCAATACAGCCACATCAGAGAGGTTCTTATTCATTTAACTTCTTCAGATTGAAAGAAAAATATAATACAATCACCGTAATGGATGTTGATGTTTTTGCCAGTGAAAAAAAAAAAAAAAATCACAAGATTAGAATAACATGGGCTCATCACACAACTGGAGCTAGTTAATTTATTCCAGATTGGATCAAGCCGTTTTTTCCATAAACGGTGACGCCACCGGTTCCGCTGTTGATCGTGTTTCCAGTGTGTCGTCTTTGATGCATCAATAAGGAATTACACAGTGGATGGAGGTGTAGTTAACGACATGTTACGGCAGCTTTACACGGACAGCTGAGCAGAGACGAGACCCATGTGACATTTACCTTTTCCATTTACGCAGGGCTTTCACTCATTTAGTCTATCTCTCACCTCCCGTGCACGGGGGACCTTCAGGTTACCGTCATCATCGAAGCAGAGGATTGTGGGTGCACTCATAATTGGGTTTTATTAGTTCAAATCTAATTGGATTACAAGACGTATACCCGGCACCGACCTGAAAGCATAATTTTTCACATGTGTAGACGGTCAATTGCTTTCAAGGTGGCGAAAGAGATTTATATAGTTAATAACTTGTACATTAAACAAGTTGTAGTGGGTTAAAGGGATCGATGATGTGTACAATAACTGGAATGTTTTAGCAGATATTATGTTGGTGTGACATATATTGGTCTAACAGAATTAAACAAGGGAAAAGTTCTCAAAGAAGTTGAAGAAGTCAAAGAAGAGTGTCTTCACTGTAAAAATGATCAATTTTATGGTACAAAATGCTGCGGAAAAACCTGTTAATTGGTTAATGGTAAGTTCACTTATGGTGAAAAACGTATAAATCTAATGGTACATTTCATAAAATACTGTAATTTTTTCTTTTACAGTTTTTGGGAAGGAAGTCATCTTATAATTTACAGTGAAAAACCGTGAATTGATATTCCCAGAATTCTCACACTTGATGTTTTTTCTTAGTTTTTTGTTATATATTATATATGTTACATCTTATGTTGTTAAATTAATGTTTATTGCATTTTTCCTAACACACAAACACAAAACACCATCATGGTAAGACACCACACTAAAATAATACAATAAACATTCATTTAACAACATAAGATGTGAAAAAACCCTAATGCAAACAAAACAGCTAAACAAGTTGTTGTGTACTTTGGTGTTTTGTGACACCATCTGACCTTAATTTACATCAGAAAAGCTATTTGTGATGAATTTTTATTTATATGATATCACCTTTTTTTTTTTTACGATTTTTTTTTTAGTGTATTCAAAGGCACAAAACAGATTTTAGTAGGTTCCTATTTTAACTGAATCACTGAAAATGTTTTCATATACTGAATGTTTTGTTTATTAATTTTAAGGTCAGTCCATAAAACTAAAAAATGTTGTTTAGTGAATGGTTCACTCTAAAAAAATGTAAAAACAACCCAAGTTGTTGAAAATTAAGCTGGTGGTTGGGTTGTTTTAACTCGGCAATTGTTGTTTTAACTCTGTGATTGGACTGTTTTAACCCAACAAATGGGTCGTTTTAACCCAGTGGTTGGGTTGTTTTAACCCGGCGATTAGGTTGTTTTATCCCGGTGATTGGGCTGTTTTAACCCAGCGATTGGGCTGTTTTAACCCAACAAATGGGTTGTTTTAACCCAGTGGTTGGGATGTTTTACCCCGGCGATTGGGTTGTTTTATCCCGGCGATTGGGCTGTTTTAACCCAGCGATTGGGCTGTTTTAATGCAGTGAATGGGTTGTTTTAACCCGGTAATTGGGTTGTTTTAACCCGGTGATTGGGCTGTTTTAACCCGGTGATTAGGCTGTTTTAACCCAGCGATTGGGCTGTTTTACCCCAGCAAATGGGTTGTTTTAACCCGGTGACTGGGTTGTTTTAACCCGGTGATTGGGTTGTTTTAACCCGGCGATTGGGCTGTTTTAACCCAGTGATTGGGTTGTTTTAAGCTGGTGATTGAGTTGTTTTTAACCCAGCAAATGGGTTGTTTAAACCCAGCAATTGGGTTGTTTTAACCTGTTGATTGAGTTGTTTTAACCCAGAAAATGGGCTATTTTAACCCAGCGATTGGGCTGTTTTAACCCAGCGAATGGGTTGTTTTAACCCAGTGATTGGGCTGTTTTAACCCAACAAATGGGTTGTTTTAACCCAGTGGTTGGGATGTTTTAACCCGGCGATTGGGTTGTTTTATCCCGGCGATTGGGCTGTTTTAACCCAGCGATTGGGCTGTTTTAATCCAGTGAATGGGTTGTTTTAACCCGGTAATTGGGTTGTTTTAACCCGGTGATTGGGCTTTTTTAACCCAGCGAATGGGTTGTTTTAAACCAGTGATTGGGTTGTTTTAACCTGGTGATTGAGTTGTTTTAACCTGGTGATTGGGTTGTTTTAACCTGGTGATTGGGTTGTTTTAACCCGGCGATTGGGTTGTTTTAACCTGGTGATTGGGTTGTTTTAACCCAGCAAATGGGTTGTTTTAACCCGGCGATTGGGTTGTTTCAACCCAGCAAATGGGTTGTTTTAACCCAGCGATTGGGTTGTTTTAACCCAGCAAATGGGTTGTTTTAACCCTAGCCATAGTCATTTTTAAACAATAGTTGAGTTAAATAAAACTACCCAGCAGGTTGGGCAAACATTTAACCCAACCACTGGTTCTTCTATGGCATTTGGTGCAACAACAACAAAAACCTCTTAGAACATTTATTTTCAAGAATGTAACATTTTTTTTAGGGTAAAGTAAAGTTCTGGCAACCACAGCTGCCATTTTTTACCATAAATTTTGATCACTGATTTTTTCCCTCACGCATGACTCTGCTGTGAGCATCTGAAGGGCTTTTAAGAGAGAATCTCTTCTCATTTCTTCTGAAATGAATAAACACATCATGCAGCCAATAACTGCAAATTGCATCACAAAATGTCATGTTCTCCCCACTGGCCTATAGTGCAGGCAGATTGACTCCCGTAGTCTGTGGACCTCCATGTGCTTTTTATTGCAGATAGATACTCGTCCGCCTGGAAACAGTTAGATGCTCTTCATGTCATCTTATTGATTGAAAATAACAGTGGTAGTGGAGCATATTATCATCAGAGGAGCTGACGTGGTCCAGGCCGCAGATGGCCTAAAGTAAGACCAGGGACCAGAGAAGTTTGTAAGTGTTTTTATGGTCAAAGTGATTGTTATTCTCGAACTAGAATGTGCATGATGTAGTTTGTAATGCCAAGAGAGAGATCAAATGTCGGACCACCGAGAGCTCGCCACACTTCTCGTTTAGATCTTATTCCCAAAACAGATGAATCAATTTACCGGAAGCCAATTTGTGCGAAAGCCACTCCAGTGACTGAAAAGAAAAGTTTCCTGCATTGTTACCAGCTGTCAGGAGAAATGCGCTAGAACAATCAAACAAGAGGTGCGAAAGTCTCTGGTCTCGACAGGTTTAACGATGTCATGTTGTTCTGCTGGATGACAGGCCACCATAATGAGCCAATCGGACATCAGACGGGACACATGGAGGTGAGACGTCTGAATCACCATGTTCTTAATCAGCCAGGCACACATGTCCATGAGAGAAGACATATTTAGCTTTGACTTTCTAATGTTGGTTTGATGAATAGATGACTGGGCAGTGACTGAGAGATTCACTTGATACAATAGGCTGATCCCCAAATCGCTTTAGTCTACACTGTAAAAAATTATTTTCATGATTTATCACAACATTTTTTCTTCTGTCAAATCAACTTCAATAATTAATGTGGTTCAGATAACATAATTTAAGTTTCTGTTGAATAAACCAATTGCCTTCATTGTGTGAATTTAAATTTTTAATTTCAGTTAACTCAAAATTTTAAGGCAGCAGGTAACTTACTTTTTTAAGTTAAACCAACAATTCTTTTTTACAGTGTAGTTTTGTTTTCATCAAAAGCTGCACAATTTAACTTGTGCGAAAAAGCAGCGATTCCATCCCATGTGTTCAAGAGAACAAAATCGTCACGTCCTGGAAAATTGGTGCAAAATATTAAATAAAAATGGAAGTTGCTGCAATCTGACTCTTTTTTCCTCCATCATAAATGAGTTAATCTCAGAGCGTCAGATGAAACACAATAAAACGCTGTCATGTTCTCTTGCGTTCGGATGCTGGTGTTTGGGAACACAATTGTGTGAGATGCTTCTGGAGGGAATTAAACCAAATTATTCTGATGACAGACTTTGGCTCAGGTGTTTCAGAACCACCAAACCAACATTTGAGATGATGCGATTGGTCCACTGGTTAGTTCAGTTATCCAATCACAGTCTCTGCTGAGGCAAAGTCACTTGAGTTTGTTGTTGCACATCGAGGGATTTATTTGGTAGATGTTGCTGCATTCACACCATGTCGTAATTACCGGACATAATGCTCTGTATGCTTTTGAATCACTCTCACTGTATTTTGCTGTCATACACCTCATGCACAGCGCTGCTTCGAGTTGAACACACCTTAAATCTGCCGTGGTCAGGTGGTACAAGTCGTAGGAAATTACGAGTTTGCATGTTGTTACAAGTTCTACAAGCGCATAAAGACTTTTTACAATTCAGAGTCGTTACGGTAATTACGATATGGCGTGAACGCAGCTCCATCGAAGTTTATGAACATGTTTTGTCAGATAAAACATTATCTGCCTGAATTGACCCTTCGCCGGGAGTTTGATTGACAAGTGATCTAACCAATCATAATACCGATTCTGCAATTTGGTCCGACAAAGCACTCAGGAGTTAGAAGATTAACCTCGGTGGACTTTAATTTGAAAAATGGTATTTACGTCTTTCAGCATTTGAAACAACATTCCTTCTGATGTTCATTCATGTTTATTTGATGCTCTTAGGGTGCGTTCACACTTGTAGTTCGGTTCGTTTGGTTCATTTGGTCCGGACCAAAGAAGAAAAAAAAACATTTAGTCCTGGTCCGGTTAGCGTTCACATTGGTAATTTTATCACCGAACCAAAAGATACCGAACCTTCAGGCATAGGGATACATTCACAACGTGATTGGTCGGATTTTATGACGTATTGCCTAATTTGAGACGGAACTTACCGAACATCCAAAACAGTGCTGTTTTCTGAGGTAAATGCGCTCGTTGTGTGTGTGTAGCGGTGCGTAGCCTGCGTGTGATGGTATTTTGGCCAGCTGGGAACTCGTGAAGAGCTTATAAAATGTGTAAAGGAGTCAAAACACCGGCGGGAATCCATCCGTCACACACACAAATGATCTGCTGCATGGAGACGCGCGTCTGATGCCTGTGATGGGCAAACTCGCGACTATGACAAGAAAAACCGACATGCGTGAGGATTCTGTCCTTTTTAGGGTCTCGTCTTCCTGTTTTTGGTTCGGTTACATGTCTTTGGTCCGTGTTGCGTTTCATATATCATTCGAACCGCACCAGAGTTCGTTTGGAAGCGGACCGAGACCCATCTTTTCAGCGGTCTCGGTCCGCTTGTTTGGTGCGCACCAGGGTTCGGATGGCAGCGTTCACATATGTTCAAATGAACCGCACTATCCGAGCAATCGCACCAGGGTTCGTTTTAATCGGACCAAACATGACAAGTGTGAACGCACCCTAAATGAACTAGTAGGAAGAGATGATCGGTTCACAAGATCACGACAGCGATCTGTCACGACACATTAAAGAGCCACAAAATGATTTTTATTGTTCAAATTTCTTAAAAAATTACACAGTTTGAAAGCTGGGACTTTGTTTCATATCAAAAGTAACCTGCTCTGTCTTGTCTGTCGACGTGTTGTCAGTGTCCTCTTTGCTCCGCGATGTATTTTTCACTCTGTGTGGCGTGAAAGCGCCACGCCTTGTCGGACAAAGCAACAGTAGCTAAGGGGGGCGGGTCTTTGTGAAGGGTCAATTGAGTGTATGAGATTTTTTGTGTGCATTTTGAGAATTTATGCGCATCTTTGTGTTTCCATCGAGCATTTTTTTTGCAATATGCCAAAATTCGCATAAAAACAGGTGGATGGAAACATACACTCTAAAAAATGCTGGGTTAAAAACAACCCAAGTTGGGTTGAAAATGGACAAACCCAGCAATTGGGTTGTTTTAACCCAGCGATAGGGTTAAATGTTTGCCCAACCTGCTGGTAGTTTTATTTAACTCAACTATTGTTTAAAATGACTGTATTGCTTATTAAAATTAACCCAAAGTATGTTGGAAATGAACATTTATTAATGTTCAATGAATAATTATTAAACAATAAACATTTAAAATTGCTTATTAAAACATTTATATTAATAAACTATTCTTATTAATAAACATTCACCTTTTGTCTATTATTGTTGCCTCTAATTGCATCTGGTTTTTAATTTCCCAACTATTTTGGGTTCATTTTAAGCTAGCCATATAGCAATTTTTAAACAATAGTTGGTTTAAATAAAACTACCCAGCAGGTTGGGCAAACATTTAACCCAACCGCTGGGTTAAAACAACCCAATCGCTGGGTTTGTCCATTTTCAACCCAACTTGGGTTGTTTTTAACCCAGCATTTTTTAGAGTGTAGCTATTAATACACTCTAAAAAATGCTGGGTTGTTTCAACCCAAATTTGGGTCAAATATAGACAAACCCAACCGTTGTGTTAAAAATTTAGTTTACAAATTTAACCCATCAGTTGGGTTTGTCCAAAAACCCAAATTTGGGTTGAAACAAGCCAGCATTTTTTAGAGTGTAGATTGTCTAAGAATCATGTAGGCTACTTCACCACATCATTTTCCATCATGCCATATTTATTTTGCATTTAACAATAATACATAATACATTTCAAATTTGTAAAAAGCGCTAATAAGAATTATTACAAAATTAGTTCAAAGCTTTATTATTCCCCAAATTGGTTATGACTACAGTGGTGCTTCACATAATTTCTAATGAAAATAGTTTTTCTGACCATCTGACTATAAAGGACTTTTTCATACTTTTTATTGTTTTAAAATCACAGACTGATGCAGTGAGACCCAGGCAGAGATGTCAAATTTGAATGAGGAACAAATTTTAATAGCAAATAAGTTTCAAGATAAGTAAATCTAGTATTAATATCCTATTTATAGTATTGTATCTAACAGATGAAGTTTGTGAAGATCAGACTATAGAGAAATAAAGGCCCAAAAGAAGTAAGATATTTGCAGAATGAAAAGAGAGAAGAAAGAAGCCCAGAGTCTTCTGAAATGAAACATTTTATATGCTGTGCTTAAGTTACAGGAAGGGACTGGAAAGTACCTATTGAAGTTCTCTTGCAACCATTTAAAGACTTAATGTACGCACTTAACGCACTTAAGACAAAATGTGCCCTAGCGTCTGATTAGGTCACCATGGTCTTATAAGGCATACAGAACAACTTAAGAAGCAATTGTGGTTTTAACACCTCTAAGACCTTGAAGAGAATATTGCAGATCTTGCAATATGCAGAGATGGAAACAGACATATTCTGATACCAAGGTACATCACGTAATCAATTCTGATGGAAAATACTCTCCGTCAACTCTGGATGAACCCCTCAGTCACAGAGACGACACAAAAAAAGATCTTACATTTGAGAATAATCAAACATATCAGAGTATATGGTAGAATACATGTAAATGATCAGAGAAATCAATAACGTAAAAGAATAATCGTGTAACATGAGGCATAAAGAAAAGATTACTAAGATTCAGAACAAGGAAAAATTAATAAAGACATTAATTAAAATAATAAAATTCAAATATGAAAGATTTTGCACATTTTTGGCATTAATCAACAAAAAAAGTGTGATAATTTAAGTTATCTCTAACTATTTAAATTAAATGTGACAAACCTAAATCATTGTGCTGATAACTGGAAATCACATAAATGTGTAATTGAGGGGTTTCGATGTCTTTTAGTACAAGTTCAAACATGCATGGAAAGTAAATTAGATATAATGGAGACCTGCAATATGGCTGGAAATGCTGCTCAATGTGCATCTGCTCAGTTTTTATATTGACATGTATTCGTTTAGAACACACTTTTATCCAGCGAGTTCAAGCTTTACATTTCATCAGTATATCATCTTAATGCATACTCGGGTTTGTATGTGAAAAGGAGGAAATCATGTTTGGATGTTTTCCTCTGTCCTGTCTTGCAGATCAGCCACTTTGGTATGAGAGAATTGTTGTGATTGTTTTTTTGTTTTTTTCCAAAAATACAAAACAATTCTATGGAAGCTTGTTTTCGGCACTAAATAAAAAGGTAATTGCGACTCACAATTCTGACTTCTTTTCATAAAATTGCGAGATATAAACTCACAATTGCAAGTAAATAAAGGTGGAATACGTTATAATTGACCCTTCGCGGGAGTTTGATTGACAGGCGATCTATCCAATCATAACGCCGAATCCGCTATTTTGTCCAATAAAGCAGTCAGGGGAGTTAGCAGATTAATGTAGGTGGACTTAAACATGAAAATTGATGTGTACTGACTTCTTTCTGTGGTTGAAATGTGATTCATTCATGTTTATTTGATGATATAAATTACCTAAGAAGAGATTATCGGTTTATGAGCCGCTTGATCTGAGATGCTACAGCAATCTGTCACAACACATTAAAGAGCCGCAAAATGGTACTGTTTAAATTTCTTTAAAAATTACAAAATTTGAGACTTTGTTTCATATCAAAAGTAACCTGCTCTGTCTTGCCTGTCCATACGTTGTCAGTGTCCTCTTTGATCCGCGATGCATTTTT
This sequence comes from Megalobrama amblycephala, assembly GCF_018812025.1. Lineage (NCBI taxonomy): Eukaryota > Metazoa > Chordata > Actinopteri > Cypriniformes > Xenocyprididae > Megalobrama > Megalobrama amblycephala. The sequence continues at coordinate 43,847,536 of NC_063049.1, forward strand.
CACTGTGTGAGAACGCGTGGCGTGAGAGCGGCATGGCTTGTCAGACATAGCAACAGTAACTAAAGGAGGCGGGTCTTTGCAAACGGTCAATAGAGGGTATGCACGTGACATCACTGTCGACCGTTACGACTGTGATCTGGCCCGCAAAAGACTGAGCGGCAGCATTGGTTATCAGCGTGAATTCCGCGAAAAACACACCCAAAACGGGAAAGAGCTTTGTGATTGACTGTACAAATAGCTTTGACACAAAATCTGAGGTATATATTTAAAGACTGCCGAAAGCTACAGAAAAATTTAACAGTTTTCCCTGTTAAATCCAGTCATGCAGCAGGTTCTTTTGCCACTCAGTCCAGCTGAGGGAGCGCGCTTTCGGCGGGAAAGTGACGTCGATGCATACCCTCAATTCTGACTTTATAATTGCGAGTTTAACCTTCAAATGGACCTCGTTTCCTGTTTATTAATCTGGTCTTTGGGGTCAATATGACCCCAAAATTGAAAGCATAATTGTGGAAAAAATATACATTTTCAATAATACAAATAATATATCATTTTTTTTGTTTACTTCTCATCTATGCATTAATACTGTGTTTTGGGAGATTTGAAGGACTTTTGTACCCATTTACCACAAAAATCTGCAACAACACAATTAGCTAGCACATGAAATATCATTTTTTTATGAAAAAATCACTTAAATTATTATCAAAATTTAATTTAAATTGTTTCTGGATATTCATCTAGGTGTTAGAAGTAGAATGCTGCCATCTGTTGGTTAATGAAAAACCTAAGGGGATTACAGTTTAAGCAGTAAATTGTTTTGACCAGCAGAGGGCCATTGAAAGCCATTCATTTTACTGGATGTGGTCAACTACTAATAAATGCCACATAAGTCACACCTAAAGGAAAAAAAAACAGATTCAGACTTTAGTTGCATATTATTGAACATTTTAATGAATCAAGTGTAAAAAAAATAGAATAATTAACTTTAGAATGTAAACAAAATAAAAAAAAGTGTAAATAACCAACAGCAATATCTAGACATGAACAGAAGTAAAAGTGGACAACAAATTATTTTTGTACAATCACATTCTTAACATTGAACATAAAAGCAATAACAAACTACCAAAAATTTCTAAAATACATGGTGTAAAACACATGATAAAGTAATCATTCCACGCACTTCTGGCAAAAGAACACTGTGTGAGCAGCACAAATGGCTCTTTTGCAGATCACGCACTGCTTGTCAGTTTTTGCATCTTTAGCCCGTGGACAAACCTGACACCTTGTTCGCTTTGGTTGTGGTTCAGTGGAGGGCCCTGGAGCATTGGAAGAATCCCATTGTCGTTTTAGGATTGATGCAGATGCTGGTGCACGAGGCAGGTGTTGCCGTCGCTCCATAAGAGGGGACACCAGAGCTTTGCCCAGCTGCTCGAGAAAGATCCTCCTTTGCGTGCTCTTCCCTCTCTCCCAAGATGGATTGATTTCTCTCCACACCACGAAGGCATTTATGGCCGAGACATCAAGGATGGTAGAGAAGACAACCATTGGCCAACGATTAGTCTTACGCTTGCAGCTGTAACTTGCAACCATCTGTAATATTGCAAACACACACATATATCAGTAAATCTGCTGGCAAAAGAAATACCACTCACTATCAAAATAATGCATCAAATCATGAAATTTGTAAATACCTTGTCAAGGTTGTCAACTCCGCCTTTACAGCGGTTGTAGTCCAAGATGACCTCTGGCTTCCTGTCCTCCCGGTCACTGATTTTTGCATCCTTGTGACAGGTGCTCATGAGCAGCACATTTCTATGCCTTTTGGGGCAATATGAGACAAGACTGTGCGTCTCCGTGAATGCAAAAAGAGAGGAATGCACAGCTCTGTCTCTCGTTGTCAAAAGTGCTGATGGGAGTTCCGGCTTGTTTCTGCGAACAGTTCCGACCATGGTCATTTTCCTTTTCAGGAGCTCCTGTCCAAGGGCATAGGAAGTGAAGAAATTGTCACACGTAACAGTGTGTCCCTGGAGTCCAGTGGTCAAATCAAGGACCACACGCATGCCTTGATTTCTCTCAGGTGGTCCATCACGAGGCTTGCCGGTGTAAATCTGCATGCTCCAAGCATAGCTTGTCTTGGCATCACATGCTGCCCAGATTTTGATACCGTATTTTGCCGGCTTATTAGGCATGTACTGTTTGAACATGCAACGACCTCTGAATGACACCAGGCACTCGTCCACTGTTATGTTTGGACCAGGGTTGAACATCATTGGAAGGCGCTCCACCCATGAATTCCACAGGTCCCGAATTGGTGCCAGCTTGTCATTCTCTCGTCGGGCAGGTCTTGTGGCCTTGTCATCGAAACGGATGACTCTTGAAAAAATTTTAAATTTTTTCAGCGGCATGACTGCACCAAAAATCGCACGCCCAGTTTGAGCATCCCACAAACTTTCCAGGTTTTCATTTTTGGAGCGATAAACTCCTGCAAGAAGTATCAGACCGATATATGCTTCCATATCTGTCCAGTCCACATCCCTCCAGTCAGCTCCATAAACACGCCTTCCTTCAAGATTAGTCATCTCCACCAAGATGCTTTGGATGCATGATGGAAAAAATAATAAAAAACTGGACTTTATGTCCTCTACACGAGAACAAGCATACCTAGTTGGTCCAGGTGTCAACTTTATAACTTGTGCAGCTGGTGATCTCCCTGGCCTCTGTGGAGGTGGAATGGTAGACCAGGTTATTTGCCCATTTTTAGAAATTAAGGTTTGGTCTGCATCTGCCTCCTCAAAGTCATCCTCCGATTCCTGGTTATCCTCATCCTCTTCTTCAGGGGGATTGCAGTCCTCTGGCTCAGAGTCCTCAGGCTCAGAGTCTTCTAGGTTTTCATTTTCGCTGGAATCCAGCAGAAACTCCACGGTCTCATGAAGAGTGTACCTCTTTGCCATGCTGCCAGCACAGAATGATCCATGTGCAGGACACCAAAGGCACTCTTTTATACCTTTTGCGTGGGAACTACTTTTTTGTTTTCAAAACACAGATGCAGCCCTTACATCTCAACATAAACTTTCTCGAAGTGGAAAAGGTTATTTGTCTTTCATCTCTGTTTGATCTCTCTCTAGCTCTTTCTAAATGTGTGTGCATGCATTAGGCCGCACACACACGTGTTCTGCATGTATGGCTGATTACCTTTGCCTAATTTGAAAATGCTTTCTGTGGCAATCATACCCCTCTCTCTATACAAAGTCTATACAAATGCTCTCTGTGGCTGTCTGTGTGTGTGTGTGTGTGTGTGTGTGTGTGTGTGTGTGTGTGTGTGTGTGTGTGTGTGTGTGTGTGTGTGTGTGTGTGTGTGTGAGTGTGTGTGTGTGTGAGTGTGTGTGAGAGTGTGAGTGAGAGTGTGAGTGTATGAGAGAGAGATAGCATGTGTTCGTGTCTTTGTGTTTGTCTTTGTGTGTGTGTGTGTGTGTGTGTGTGTGTGTGTGAGAGAGAGAGAGTGTGTGTGTGTGAGAGTGTGAGTGAGAGTGTGAGTGTATGAGAGAGAGATAGCATGTGTGCGTGTCTCTGTGTTTGTCTCTGTGTGTGTTTGTCTTTGTGTGTAAGTGTCTTTTTGTGTTTGTGTGTGTGTGTGTGTGTGTGTGTGTGAGAGAGAGAGAGAGAGTGTGTGTGTGTGTGTGTGTGTGTGTGTGTGTGTGTATGTGTGTTTGTGCGTGCATTAGGTCTCACCCCTTTATATCTTTTTTTCTGCATTTGTGACTGATTTTATTTGCCAAATTCTATACAAATGCTCTCTGTGGCAGTCATACCTGTGTGTGTTTAGGTGTGTGTATTTCTGTGTGTGTTTGTGTGAGCATGTGTTTTCCACATTGAATTTGTGCTCAAGTACCAGGCCTTCATTTCGGTGTGAAAATTTTCAGATTTATGTTGCATTTATTGTTTTTTTTTTTGACAAATTGAAAAAAAAAATTACATTTTTTGCATTTCCCATTCATTTTCAATTGGGGTCATATTGACCCCAAAGACCAGATTAATAAAAAATTTTTTTGCATACCTTCAGAACGACCGAATCAATCCCAGTTTTTTTGTGGATGTATAGCTAGACAATTCAGGAAAAGTCACAAAATTTTAATCCTCTGAGATTAAGGGAACCCTTTTTTTTAACTAATGAAATGTCCATTGGGGTCATATATACCCCAAGGTCCAATTGAGGGTTAAAAATCCTGGCTCCGCCACTGGATGAAAGGTCGCCATTCCTTTTTATTTTTTATTCTGTGGCGGAAACGCTTCCATACAATATGACCCTTTTTCACATTTTCTGGTTTCTCAGAAGCAGAAGTCATCATAGTTGGGTAAATGAGACTTCATTAATATATTTTTTTGTTTCCATTTGCACAAATAGCAAAACTCCACAATAGTATTTTCAAAACTTTCAAAAAAAAAAAATAGAGAGCGATGTCAGCAGTTAGAAGAAAGATGTCATTTTTTACCATCACTCTCTGACAGAACTAGTTTTTTTTGTCATTTGATTCAATGGTAATATAATAGTGTTACAAATGTAGGCTACATATATATATATATATATATATATATATATATATATATATATATATATATATATATATATATATATATATATATATATATATAAATACTATATAAAACTAAAACTATAAAACTTTGCAGGATTTACGATATTGACGAAAGGGTCTGTTTTTTCAAGACATGATTTAACAAATCCAAATAAGGATTACTAACTACATCATCACTAACATCGCCTATATTAAATCCTTTTAACAGATAGGATATTTCTTGTTCAAAAGCAATTGTTGCTCTTCTCTGAAGGTTAATAAACCTGAGTTCAGCTGCAAGACACTGAGTCCATCTACTGGAAAAACGCGGTACTACAGCAGGTAAATACACAGTTGAAAATCGAAAGAGTGGCACAACAAAACACAGTTTCGCGTTTGATATTCGTCGAATATTCTCCTGCATTGGAAAATGAATGTTTTCTGACTGTATTAGCTACAGTGGGTGCATAAAATGTAAGAATAACATAGTAATAAAAAGAGATTCCTTTCTTCGGGAATTGCCTGTTGAGTCACTAGTTTCCAAACAAACGAAACTTACGCTTCCAAGTTTCATTTTAATGCAGCAAAATGGCAGAAGAAGCTTTCCTCGATCGGGAATCTCTCAGATGCTCCATTTGTCAGGATCTCTTCAGAAATCCAGTGATTATTCCCTGCGGACACAGCTTCTGTAAGGACTGCATTACACGTCTGTGGGATCAGGGTATGAGCAGATGCCCTCAATGCAAACAGACCTTTAACAACAGACCAGACTGGCTACACGCGAAGGAACTTTCTGAGAAGCTGATGAAGATGAGAACACGGGCTGAGGAGGAAGCCGAAGATGTGAGCTGTGACTCCTGCAGCTCCACAACAACCAAAGCCATCCGATCCTGCCTCACCTGTCTCGCCTCTTACTGCAGCACTCACCTGGAGCAACACGATGAGCTTCACGCGCGGAGAAAACACCAGCTGACTGATGCCACGGATCTCCAGAATAAAATCTGCTCTCAGCACGGGAAACTTATCGATATTTTCTGCCGTACTGATCAGCAGTGTGTCTGTGTGCTGTGTGCACTATATGAACACAAGAGTCACGACACCATCTCAGCTTCTGATGAAAGAGCAGACAGACAGGTAGGTCCTGGCAGATTGATAGTGGCTTATAATATCTGTCAGTCTATGTGTCACATTAACAAAAATATGTTCTGAGGATTTCGCTAACTTTCCCATTAAGTTATGAAATGGAATGTTCGTGGAACGTCCAGGTTTTCATTGATATGTTTAAAAAAAAACGTTATTTTTACAAGATGTAATATAAGTCTCTGGTGTCTCCAGAATGTGTCTGTGAAGTTTCAGCTCAAAATCCCCCACAGATAATTTATTATAGCTTGTCAAATTTGACCCTATTTGGGCGTGAGAAAAAACACGCCGTTTTTGTGTGTGTCCCTTTAAATGCAAATGAGCTGCTGCTCCCGCCCCCTTTCCAGAAGAGGGCGGAGCTTTAACAGCTCAACAACAACAAAGCTGGAGAATCTCACGCAGCCAAAATGAGGATTGTCAGTAACGGTGTTCAGCCTTACATTGTTCAAACCGGAGTCGACACTGATGGAGAGACTCAGGAAGAAGTTACAACTTTTAGACGTTTCTGAATGGTTAGTGGATAAATTGATGTAGTTGCTGTGGAGTTGGTTCAACTCATCCACTAGCATGTGTCGTCACGTTCATCTTTTGTGTTGAATTGACCCTCGTTTGTGAAGCAGTCCGGCGTAAAATGACGGCATGTCAACAACACTCTACTACAACAACTCTTCCTCTTCTCTAAAGCAGCCCAACATGGCCCCGCCCCCTTTGTTGTGTGTTCTTGGGGGCGGGGTTTATGTAAATTTTGGGGTTTGTGATGTCACTAACCCAGGAAGAAGCTCGTTGCATTCCCTAGTAGTGATTTCTGTAAAAGAAAATATCTCTCTTTGCCTTGAACTTTGAGCGTCGTAACTTTGCAGATGTTGTTTATGCTCAAACAGAAACTTTACACACTAACTAAAGTTAAAAAAGTGAAATCATAACCATAATTAACCACCCCTTTAATAATCTAAAGACCCTTTCCCCACTTTACAATAAGATGACATTTGTTAAAATGAGTTAACATGAACTAACAATGAAAAATACAGTAGGTCTAAAGTATTAATAATCTTCGACATTAACATTTTTATTAACTAACATTACAAAAGGTTAATAAATACTTTTAAAAATATATTGTTTATATTGTGTATTTGCAAGGTGTTATCAAGAGCCTTTATCGGTTAATGGATGTTAAAACTGGAACCACTGATGCAGATAAAGAACCTTTATTTTTAAGACTTTTATTTCATTAATTTTAATATCTCAATCCTGGGGTGCGTTTCCCAAAACGAACTATGGTCACATGTTCCGTCATTACCAATAGAGTTCAATGGGACTTACGACATAGTTGGCTAACCATGCTTTCGGGAAACGCACCCCAGGTCTCTAAAAGTTTTATCTGTGGTTAAAAACTAAAATATATAACTATTTTCTGTTGCTAGAGGAAGTTGATGGAAACACGAGTGAAGTTTTTGCAGAACATCCAAGACAGAGAGAAGGATTATAAAGAGCTAACGCAGACTAAGGAGTCGATCCGTGTGAGTATTGATCACAGATCTCTCATCATCTGTCTGTCATTCATCAACAATCTATAATGTTTTCATGCTAACTACTTTAGAACACTTTAAAAAGATGTTTATATGAACATTCTATTAACGCTACTGTAGCATTTGTTCATAACTTTTAGAGAACCTCGCCAGAACGTTCTTAGAACATTCCCTGTTAGTAGTCATTTTAGTCTAGGAGAAACATCTAATTTGTTAATTAAACTCTAGTTTGTTCAATTCAGTTCACATTAGGCAGAAATAACGAGCTTGTTAAAGCAATCATTACAAGTTGTGATCATAATGATTCCAGTATTTGGAAAATAAATGTACTTTGTGATTGTTCTTCCTGGACCAGCGTTCAGCACAGACAGCAGTCACAGAAAGCGAACGAATCTTCAGCGAGGTGCTGCAGTCTCTTCAGAAAACAAGCTGCCGCGTGAAAGAACTGATTGCAGATCAACAGAGAGCTGAACTCAATCATATTGAAGGAGTTCAGGAGAAAGTCCAGCAGAAGATCGCTGACATGAAGATGAAGGTGTCTGAGCTCGATCAGTTTATGACCACTGAAGATCACATTCATTTCCTGCAGGTTTGTAAAGATCCTCCGAAAACACAATCATATGCTGCTGATCAAGAGATTGACATTAATAAAACTCTAATTTCTTAAGTTGATAAAAGAACAGAACAGCATGTCCTTATTGTTTGATGAAGAAACCACTCGATTATATTTACGTTTCGATATCATAAAAATAAAAAATAGGCTATTGACAAAGTTTCTAAAGAATATAATGTAGATTTTTGTATTGAAATGTATTTTTCATTCTGCATTATTTGTTAGAATTACCCGTCTGACTGTGAAGAATCCATGTCTGAAGAATTTGAAGATCTTTCCAGCATTTCTGAACATCCAGATGCTTTTTTTCACAACGTGACGATGCTGGTTTCTAAAATGCAAGAGCGTTTGTTGGATGTCACCAAAACGACAGAGATCGAGATCAAGATCAAGTCTGTAAAAGGTTGGAAGACTTCATTATAGATTCTCCTTTTTTTTTTTTTTTGTAGCACCAAAGTATAATGCATGTTTGAGTTCTTTCCACATCTCTGTTACACTGTAAAACATGTGATATGATCAATCAGTCATGACAACATATGACTTTTACATTACTTTAACTCATCAAAATAAGTTAAGCAATTTTCAACAGTTTTTATAAATTCAACTAAGTTTTAAAAAGGATTAGTTCAGTTCAGAATTAAAATTTCCTGATAATTTACTCACCCTCCATGTCATCCAAGCTGTTTATGTCTTTCTTTCTTCAGTGGAAGAGAAATGAAGGTTTTTGAGGAAAACATTCCAGGATTTTTCTCCATATAGTGGACTTCACTGGGGTTCAACGGGTTGAAGGTCCAAATGTCAGTTTCAGTGCAGCTTCAAAGAGCTCTACATGATCCCAGACGAGGAATAAGAGTCTTATCTAGAGAAACCATCGCTCATTTTCTAAAAAAAAAAAAAAAAAAAATTTACTTTTTAACCACAAATGCTCGTCTTGCACTGCTCTGTGATGCGCCACGCATTACGTAATCACGTTGGAAAGGTCACGTGTGATGTAGACTTTGTAGACACTTTCTCGGTACTTCCGCCTACGTCACGCGTGACCTTTCCAACGTGATTACGTAATGAGTGGCGCATCACAGAGCAGTGCAAGATGAGAATTTGTGGTTAAAAAGCATATAATTTTAAATTTTTTTTTAGAAAATGGCCGATGGTTTCTCTAGATTAGACTCTTATTCCTCGTCTGGGATCATGTAGAGCTCTTTGAAGCTGCACTGAAACTGACATTTTGGACCTTCAACCCGTTGAACCCCAGTGAAGTCCACTATATAGAGAAAAATCCTGGAATGTTTTCCTCAAAAACCTTCATTTCTCTTCCACTGAAGAAAGAAAGACAAAAACATCTTGGATGACATGGGGGTGAGTAAATTATCAGGAAATTTTAATTCTGAACTGAACTAATCCTTTATGGAAGACACTGTTAAAGTAAAGAAAGTTTTAAAAGTGAAATAGAAAAAAGGTTATAGAAGTTTAAGTTTATGCAAATGTTCAACCTTTTACAAACAATCAAAAGACGTGGAAAGCAACCACACATGTGTTATACTTTGCATGAGCCATCATAAATGGACAATCAGAATGAAGTGAGTTTTTACTTAAAACAAGAACAAATATCTGCCAATAGGTTCAGAAAAATAAACTTAATTCAAACGGAAAACAGATTTTTTTTGAGCCCACTGCCAGATATATGTTCATAAATTCACTTAATTTTGAGATATTTTTCTGAAAACAACATGTCATTTTGCTTTTCCAGTAAATATATCTTAATTTAAGAATGTTTAGATATTTGTACTGGAAAACAAGACAAAAATACTAAGTAAGAAAATCATTGAGCAGGTCTGAATGCGCCTTATGCATCTAGTTTTTATGCATCTAGTCTAGTAGTTTGGGTGTGACAGTGACAGTTAACAGATTTAAGTGCACTAAATGAGAAATCCTACATTTCATGTACTAAAAATGATTATGTGTAGGAAGTAAACATGTCATTTGCTTTTCTCCTCAGTTTTGCCTCCTGTTGGTGGAATTGTGAAACTGTCTGAAACTCCAGCGTTTGGTAAAAAAGATGAGCGGTGGAATTGTGACATCTGCCTGGTGACAAATGAAGGCACAACTAGCCATTGTGTTGCATGCCATGAGCCAAAGCCAAATATGAAAAGCAAGTTTTGTTTTGGTAGTTTTGCCAACCAACGTGCTGCAACACTATTTAAAGACTCGGGTCTTCGTTTTCAGAAAGATCAGAGTAAAGGTGATCAGAGTAAAGGTAATGCATCGACAGCGATTGAGTCCTGTACCATCCAAACCGATTTAACATGTTCAATGTCTTCTCTAGCATCTACTTGTGGATTTGATTTTGGCAACGCGTCTTCATCTGTTTTCAAATTTGATGTTGAACAGTACAAGAAGAAAGAAAATGAGGCTTTTACAGCTGCAGACAAGACTAGTCATGATGGTAATCCCTTTTCAACTAGCAGCGACTTGTGTGGTTCTGTTCAGCTTGACCAGAAGAATGTTTTCCGTTTTGGGGAATTAGTTAAAGGATTTAACTTCAGTTTTCAGTATGTTCCCTCTAAATCCACATCTGTGCTAAATCAAAGTGAAGCTTCTTGCCCAGATGATGAAGAAGAAACATACGAGCCAGCTGTACCATTACCAGATGTTATTGAGATCTCAACTGGAGAGGAAAATGAACAAGTAGTTTTTAGTCACAAAGCCAAACTATACCGCTTTGACAAAGAATTACTCCAGTGGAAGGAAAGAGGCGTAGGTGAACTCAAAATACTTGAAAATGATAAACCCAGACGGGCAAGACTCGTGATGAGGAGAGAGCAGGTTTTGAAATTATGTGCAAACCACTGGATTACTCCAAATATGAAGCTCGAGCCAATGAAAGCGTCCGAGAATGCGTGGACGTGGAACGCCTTTGATTTTGCTGATGGAGAAGGCAGGGATCAGACGTTAGCGGTGCGGTTTAAACTGCAGGAGTCTGCGGATGCTTTCAGGAAAATCTTTGAAGAAGCAGTGGCCACTGCCTCTAGTTTACCAGAGAGAGGTGAGCGTCTGTAATCCATCATATTTGCTAAATAAAGCAGGCTACTTGTTTCTTAATCATTTCTGATTCCAAAAATAGTGCCTGTTTTGTTCTAGCACATCACTTTCTCAAAAAATACACTAAGGCCCTTTAAGGTTCTATATAGAATCTTAAAGGGCGCCTCATCATCATGGGATCATTTTATGGATTTAGTTTTAATAATTTTTTTTATTTTGATTATAATTACCATACTTTATCATTAGAGAAAAAAAATTAAATAACCCGAAAATATTATCAAAGTCTTCATATATACAAAGACGATGTGCTATAAATGGGAGATAGTATATTGCGGAATAAGTCCGGCCTTCTAAATAAAAGAACCAATCGCCATTTGATAAAGTCATTGTGTCATTGCAGCTGCTGTTAGAATCTCAGTTTAATCGTGAGCTTGATGAACAGCTTTGGAGAATTTGATGTTTCCCCATTCAGAGAGATAGAAGCTTACATGATTGAAATAGCTGCCCAAGAGGCGTCAAGTCAAATGACTTGCCTTAAAGGAACTTGTTACGTCCCTTGTTACGGTGTTACGGCAATCATTTAAGACACTTCTCCTTTTTGACATAAAGGGTTCTTTAACATTGTGTCAAGAATCCTAGAGTTCTATATAGAACCCCATTGAACCTTATTTTTCTAGCAGTGCATGATGTGCATTACCTAGCATTTTTGTTTTCGACAACCATTTGTAAGGTGAAGAAGTCTTGCATGATCCCTGAATCACCAGACAAACTGGTGATTCCTGTCTTACTCTGAGCCAGGTTACAACTATTCATTCAGCTCTCAGACTCTCAATATTTTTCCACTATAAAGAACCTTTAGTGCAATGGAAAGATTGATGGATATTAAAGGATCTTCATTTAACCATTGATGCTGATAAAGAACTTTATGGACAGGTTTATTGATATTTTTGAACTCAGTATCATCAGATTAGGTAATATTATGACTTTTTTGCAAATCAACAGAATTTTTTTCTCAACATGCTGTGTTATGAATTATTTTCAAAGTTCTATCAAACTCTAGATGGCACAGGCTGACAGGTCCTTAACAGCAGCAACAGCAATAACAGTAGCAGCAATAACAGCAACAGTGGCAGCAATAACAGCAGCAGCAGCAGCAGCAATATCAGAAGCAGCAATAACGGCAGCAGCAATAACAGCAGCAGCAGCAAAAACAGCAGCAGCAATAATAACGGCAACAGCAATAACAGTAGCAGCATTAACAGCAGCAGCAATAACAGCAGCAGCAATAACGGTAGCAGCAATAACAGTAGCAACAATAACAGCAGCAGCAATAACAGCAGCAGCAGCAAAAAACAGTAGCAGTGGCAACAAACATTAACAGCAGCAGCAATAACCGTAGCAGCAATAACAGCAGCAGCATAACAGCAGCATAATAGCAGCAGCAGCAAAAACAGTAGCAGTGGCAACAAACATTAACAGCAGCAGCAATAACCGTAGCAGCAATAACAGCAGCAGCATAACAGCAATAATAGTAGGAGCAGCAAAAACAGTAGCAGCAGCAGCAACAATAACAGCAGCAGCAATAACGGCAGCAGCCATAACAGTAGCATCAATAGCGGCTGCAGCAATAACAGTAGCAGCAATAACAGCAGCAGCAAAAACAGCAGCAGCAATATCAGTAACAACAATAACAGCAGCAGCAATAACGGCAGCAGCAGCAAAATCTGTAGCAGCGCAACAAACATTAACAGCAGCAATAACAGCAGCAGCAATAGCAGCAGCAGCATTAACGGCAACAGTAATAACAGTAGCAGCAATAACAGCAGCGGCAACAAGCATTAACAGAAGCAACAATAACTGCAGCAGCAATAGCAGCAGCAGCAATAACTGCAGCAGCAATAAGAGTATCAGCAATATCAGTATCAGCAATAACAGTAGCAGCAATAACAGCAGCAGCAAAAACAGCAGCAGCAATAACATTAGCAGCAATAACGGCAGCAGCAGTAACAGTAGCAGCAATAACAGTAGCAGCAAAAACAGTAGCAGCAATAACAGTAGCAACAATAAGAGCAGCAGCAATAACTGCAGCAGCAATAACAGCAGCAGCAATAACAGCAGCAGCAAAAACAGTAGCAGCAAAAACAGTAGCAGCGGCAACAAACATTAACAGCAGCAGCAATAACAGCAACAGCAATAACAGTAGCAGTGGCAACGAACATTAACAGCAGCAGGAATAACCGTAGCAGCAATAACTGCAGCAGCAATAACAGTAGCAGCAATAGCAGCAGCAGCCAAAACATTAGCAGCGGCAACAAACATTAACAGCAGCAGCAAAAACGCAGCAGCAATAACAGTAGCAGCAATAACAGTAGCAGCAATAACGTTAGCAGCAATAACGGTAGCAACAATAACAGCAGCAGCAATAACAGCAGCAGCAGCAAAAACAGTAGCAGTGGGAACAAACATTAACTGCAGCAGCAATAACCGTAGCAGCAATAACAGCAGCAGCAATATCAGCAGCAGCAATAATAGTAGGAGCAGCAAAAACAGTAGCAGCAGCAGCAATAACGGCAGCAGCAGCAATAATGGCAGCAGCCATAACAGTAGCATCAATAGCGGCAGCAGCAATAACAGTAGCAGTAATAACAGCAGCAGCAAAAACAGCAGCAGCAATATCAGTAACAACAATAACAGCAGCAGCAATAACGGCAGCAGCAGCAGCAAAAACTGTAGCAGCGCAACAAACATTAAGAGCAGCAATAACAGCAGCAGCAATAGCAGCAGCAACATTAACGGCAACAGTAATAACAGTAGCAGCAATAACAGCAGCGGCAACAAGCATTAACAGAAGCAACAATAACTGCAGCAGCAATAACAGCAGCAGCAATAGCAGCAGCAGCAATAACTGCAGCAGCAATAAGAGTATCAGCAATAAGAGTATCAGCAATAAGAGTATCAGCAATAACAGTAGCAGCAATAACAGCAATAATAAGCAGCAAAAGCAGCAGCAGCAATAACATAGCTAAAAACAGTAGCAGCAATAACAATAGCAACAGTAAGAGCAGCAGCAATAACAATAAGTATAAGAGTATAAGAGCAATAATAAGCAGCAAATAACGGCAGCAGCAATAACAGTAGCAACAAGCAGCAATAAGAGCAGCAGCAATAAGAGTATCAGCTATAACAGCAGCAGTGATAACAGCATTATAACAACAAACAATAACAGCAGCAGCAATAACAGTAGCAACAATAACAGCAGCAGCAGCAAAAACAGTAGCAGTGGCAACAAACATTAACAGCAGCAGCAATAACCGTAGCAGCAATAACAGTAGCAGCAATAGCAACAGCAGCAGCAAAAACAGCAGCAGCAATAACAGTAGCAACAATAACAGCAGAAGCAGCAATAACGGCAGTAGCAATAACAGTAGCAGCTATAACAGCAGCAGCAATAGCAGCAGCAGCAAAAACAGTAGCAGTAGGCAACACACATTAACAGCAGCAGCAATAACAACAGCAGCAGCAATAACAGTAGCAGCAATAACAGCAGCAGCAGCAAAAACAGTAGCAGCGGCAACAAACATTAACAGCAGCAGCAATAACAGCAGCAGCAAAAACTGCAGCAGCAATAACAGCAGCAGCAATAGCAGCAGCAGCATTAATGGCAACAGCAATAGCAGCAGCAATAACAGCAGCGGCAACAAACAGTAGCAGCAGCAGCAATAACGGCAGCAGCAATAACAGTAGCATCAATAGCGGCAGCAGCAATAACAGTAACAGCAATAACAGCAGCAGCAAAAACAGCAGCAGCAATATCAGTAACAACATTAACAGCAGCAGCAATAACAACAGCAGCAGCAGCAATAACAGTAGCAGCAATAACAGCAGCAGCAGCAAAAACAGTAGCAGCGGCAACAAACATTAACAGCAGCATCAATAACAGCAGCAGCAAAAACTGCAGCAGCAATAACAGCAGCAGCAATAGCAGCAGCAGCATTAATGGCAACAGCAATAGCAGCAGCAATAACAGCAGCGGCAACAAACAGTAGCAGCAGCAGCAATAACGGCAGCAGCAATAACAGTAGCATCAATAGCGGCAGCAGCAATAACAGTAACAGCAATAACAGCAGCAGCAAAAACAGCAGCAGCTATATCAGTAACAACAATAACAGCAGCAGCAATAACAGCAGCAGCGATAGCAGCAGCAGCAATAACTGCAGCAGCAATAAGAGTATCAGCAATAACAGTATCAGCAATAACAGTATCAGCAATAACAGTAGCAGCAATAACAGCAGCAGCAAAAACAGCAGCAGCAATAACAGTAGCAACAATAAGAGCATCAGCAATAACGGCAGCAGCAATAACAGTAGCAGCAAAAACAGTAGCAGCAATAACAGTAGCAACAATAAGAGCAGCAGCAATAACTGCAGCAGCAATAAGAGTATCAGCTATAACAGCAGCAGCAATAACAGCAGCAGCAAAAACAGTAGCAGCAAAAACAGTAGCAGCGACAACAAACATTAACAGCAGCAGCAATAACTGCAGCAGCAATAGCAGCAGCAGCAATAACGGTAGCAGCAATAACAACAGCAGCAATAGCAGCAGCAGCATTAACGGCAACAGTAATAACAGTAGCAGCAATAACAGCAGCGGCAACAAGCATTAACAGAAGCAACAATAACTGCAGCAACAATAAGAGCATAGTGTTGTCAAAAGTACCGACTTCGGTACCTAGTCGGTACTGAAATTTTAAAAACGTGACGCTTTGAGCGCTGTTGAGTGGATTCGTAAACATCTCTGACTGGCCGTTGTTTTCACGGCTCATCGGATATGTCTGTGATAGGCTTCAATGATCAACGCTGTAAAAACGTTGTAAATAGTCATCAATTAATCTCTTCACTAAGCGCTTATACAGATACACACGGGAGCGTTTGAAAGCAGGCGTCTATCGCGGATCGGTCCACTGTTAGACGCCTGCTTTCAATCGCTCGCGCTCCCACTTTCAAAACGCTTTCAAATTCAAACACTTCCGTGTGCTTTCAAATGCTCCCATGCGTTGATCATTGTAGTCAATCAAAGGCATATCCGATGAGCGCGTCAACACAATGGCCAATCAGATATGTTTATGAATCCGCTCAACAGCGCTCAAAGCGTCACGTTTTTAAAATTTCAGTACCGATAGGTACCGAAGTCGGTACTTTTGACAACACTATAAGAGCAGCAGCAATAACGGCAGCAGCAATAACAGTAGCAGCAAAAACAGTAGCAGCAATAACAGTAGCAACAATAAGAGCAACAGCAATAACTGCAGCAGCAATAAGAGTATCAGCTATAATAGCAGCAGCAATAACAGCAGCAGCAAAAACAGTAGCAGCAATAACAGTAGCAACAATAAGAGCAGCAGCAATAACCGCAGCAGCAATAAGAGTATCAGCTATAACAGCAGCAGCAATAACAGCAGCAGCAAAAACAGTAGCAGCGCGACAAACATTAACAGCAGCAGCAATAACAGCAACAGCAATAACAGTAGCAGCGGCAATGAACATTAACAGCAGCAGGAATAACCGTAGCAGCAATAACTGCAGCAGCAATAACAGTAGCAGCAATAGCAGCAGCAGCCAAAACAGTAGCAGCGGCAACAAACATTAACAGCAGCAGCAAAAACTGCAGCAGCAATAGCAGCAGCAGCAATAGCAGCAGCAGCAATAACAGCAGCAGCAATAACAGCAGCAGCAGCAAAAACAGTAGCAGCGGCAACGAACATTAACAGCAGGAGTAATAACCGTAGCAGCAATAA
>NC_063049.1:43865215-43959399 GCF_018812025.1 Megalobrama amblycephala
ATCCATTAATGTAGTAAAAACATATTTAAATCAGTTCATGTGAGTACAGTGGTTCAATATTAATATTATAAAGCGACGAGAATATTTTTGGTGCACCAAAAAAACAAAATAACGACTTATATAGTGATGGCCGATTTCAAAACACTGCTTCATGAAGCTTCGGAGCGTTATGAATCAGCGTGTTGAATCAGCGGTTCGGAGCACCAAAGTCACGTGATTTCAGCAGTTTGGCAGTTTGACACGCAATCCAAATCATGATTCGACACGCTGATTCCGAAGCTTCCTGAAGCAGTGTTTTAAAAATCAGCCATCACTATATTAGTCGTTACTTTGTTTTTTTTGGTGCACCAAAAATATTCTCGTGGCTTTATAATATTAACATTGAACCACTGTACTCACATGAACTGATTTAAATATGTTTACATTAATGGATCTTGAGAGAGGAAATGTCACTGGCTATCACTGAGCCATCGGATTTCAACTAAAATATCCTAATTTGTGTTCTGAAGATTATAGGTCTTACAGGTGTGGAACGGCATGAGGGTGAGTAATAAATGACATTATTTTCATTTTTGGGTGAACTAACCTTTTAACTTGTTGATTATATTTCTTAACGGTAGGCCTTAACTAGTTATGTCATTATTAATCACTTCAGACAAAAACGTTGGAGATTTTTTTCATGCACTGCTCAATTTTGAGATTTTGGGCTATTTGACTTTTCACACTAGTAACGTTACACATTTAATTGTTTATTTTATTGCACTTTATCTATTTGCGTTTAAATTTTAATCCATTTTTTTTTAAAGGCGATGAGTTTGAGCATATTTACATACACCGTTTTATTCCTAACTATATTCTGGTTTGTTCATATGTCATACACCTGATTAATACAACATTTTACTCCTAAAAACACGGTGAAAAAGAAAATTCTGCCTGTTGACAATATTTTCTGATTTCTGGAGTGAAAAACAAACAAGCAAAAAAAAAAAAACCTCTGTAAAAAACTTTAATTTTAATGTGTCAAAAAAAGAGTTTTGAACCTGGATTTATCCAATGCTGTATGCAATTGAGCGCATATTTAATTAGATATACGCTCTCGCTCTCCTCTCCCGAATCCGACTCCCGCGCATTCGCATTTGAATTCTCCATACCAACGGTTTTCCTCAGGCGCATTTTGCGCATGCGTATACGGTTGCCCATCCAGTTAGCCAACACAGAATTTAACTTCGACTTGATAGATTTACTGAAAACAATCAAATTTGTTGGGTGAATATATAACATTTTTTATTATTATTATTTTAACTGTTCACCTTAAGCTAATATTACTACAAGTTCGTCTTTTTGAATGAGGATAATTATTTGGAAGTCATTTATTGAGCCAATATGTTTCCACAATTTTTCAAAGTTACTATTTTTTTTTTTTTTTTTACGGTGTAGCCTACTCACCTGTGCTGTCAAGCCTTAAAAACTTCATGTAGTTCATACAGGGACAGAAACAACTTGAAACAAAAGTGTCCTATATTTTATAAAATGATCTGCAGTGGCAGCTGCTCTTTTTATTTATTTATTTGACTTTTTTTAGGAGGTCACATTCAGAATCCACTACACTTCTGTTATTTACTGTGTTTACTCATCTGCTAAATTGTAGTTCAGTGTTATAAATAAATATAAAAGCACATCTTTCATCTGTGTTCTGCACTGATAAAATTAATGGGAATTGAAAAATTTTAAAATAAGGAGCTAAGGAAATAGTTGAGACTATATATATATAACCAATACAGCCACATCAGAGAGGTTCTTATTCATTTAACTTCTTCAGATTGAAAGAAAAATATAATACAATCACCGTAATGGATGTTGATGTTTTTGCCAGTGAAAAAAAAAAAAAAAATCACAAGATTAGAATAACATGGGCTCATCACACAACTGGAGCTAGTTAATTTATTCCAGATTGGATCAAGCCGTTTTTTCCATAAACGGTGACGCCACCGGTTCCGCTGTTGATCGTGTTTCCAGTGTGTCGTCTTTGATGCATCAATAAGGAATTACACAGTGGATGGAGGTGTAGTTAACGACATGTTACGGCAGCTTTACACGGACAGCTGAGCAGAGACGAGACCCATGTGACATTTACCTTTTCCATTTACGCAGGGCTTTCACTCATTTAGTCTATCTCTCACCTCCCGTGCACGGGGGACCTTCAGGTTACCGTCATCATCGAAGCAGAGGATTGTGGGTGCACTCATAATTGGGTTTTATTAGTTCAAATCTAATTGGATTACAAGACGTATACCCGGCACCGACCTGAAAGCATAATTTTTCACATGTGTAGACGGTCAATTGCTTTCAAGGTGGCGAAAGAGATTTATATAGTTAATAACTTGTACATTAAACAAGTTGTAGTGGGTTAAAGGGATCGATGATGTGTACAATAACTGGAATGTTTTAGCAGATATTATGTTGGTGTGACATATATTGGTCTAACAGAATTAAACAAGGGAAAAGTTCTCAAAGAAGTTGAAGAAGTCAAAGAAGAGTGTCTTCACTGTAAAAATGATCATAATTTTATGATACAAAATGCTGCGGAAAAACCTGTTAATTGGTTAATGGTAAGTTCACTTATGGTGAAAAACTTATAGGTACATTTCATGTAATGTTACAGTAAAATACTGTAAATTTTTTCTTTTACAGTTTTTGGGAAGGAAGTCATCTTATAATTTACAGTGAAAAACCGTAAATTGATATTCCCAGAATTCTCACACTTGATGTTTTTTCTTAGTTTTTTTTTGTTATACATTATATATGTTACATCTTATGTTGTTAAAAGAATGTTTATTGCATTTTTCCTAACACACAAACGCAAAACACCATCATGGTAAGACACATCACACTAAAATAATACAATAAACATTCATTTAACAACATAAGATGTGACATAAAACCCTAATGCATAACAAAACAGCTAAACAAGTGTGATGTGTGTAACTATGATGGTGTTTTGTGACACCATCTGCACCTTATATTTACATCAGCTAAAAGCTATTTGTGATGAATTTTTATTTATATGATATCTTTACCTTTTTTTTTTTTACGATTTTTTTTTTTAGTGTATTCTAAAGGCACAAAACAGATTTTAGTAGGTTCCTATTTTAACATTGAATCACTGAAAATGTTTTTCATATACTGAAATGTTTTGTTTACTGTAATTTTAAGGTCAGTCCATAAAACCTAAAATATTGTTACTTAAAAAAAAAAAAAAAAATAACAGTTGTTTACTGGGATCAATGGTTCACTCTAAAAAAAATGCTAAAAACAACCCAAGTTGGGTTGAAAATGGACAAACCCAGTGATTGGGATGTTTTAACAGTGAATGGGTTGTTTTAACCTGGTGATTGGGTTGTTTTAACCCGGCGATTGGGCTGTTTTAACCCAGCGAATGGGTTGTTTTAACCCGGCGATTGGGCTGTTTTAACCCATCGATTGGGTTGTTTTAACCTGGTGATTTGGTTGTTTTAACCCAGCAAATGGGTTGTTTTAACCCGGCAAATGGGTTGTTTTAACCCGGCGATTGGGTTGTTTTAACCCGGTGATTGGGCTGTTTTAACCCAGCGATTGGGTTGTTTTAACCCAGTGATTTGGTTGTTTTAACCCAGCAAATGGGTTGTTTTAACCCGGCGATTGGGTTGTTTTAACCTGGTGATTGGGCTGTTTTAACCCAGCGATTGGGTTGTTTTAACCCGGTGATTGGGCTGTTTTAACCCAGTGATTGGGTTGTTTTAACCTGGTGATTGGGTTATTTTAACCCAGCAAATGGCTTGTTATAACCCGGTGATTGGGATGTTTTAACAGTGAATGGGGTTGTTTTAACCTGGTGGTTGGGTTGTTTTAACCCAACAAATGGGTTGTTTTAACTTGGCAATTGTTAGTTTAACCCAGCCATTAGGTTGTTTTAACCCAGTGAATGGGTTGTTTCAACCTGGTGATTGGGTTGTTTTAACCCGGCGATTGGGCTGTTTTAACCCAGCGAATGGGTTGTTTTAACCTGGCGATTGGGCTGTTTTAACCCATCGATTGGGTTGTTTTAACCCGGTGATTTGGTTGTTTTAACCCAGCAAATGGGTTGTTTTAACCCGGTGATTTGGTTGTTTTAACCCAGCAAATGGGCTGTTTTAACCCGGTGATTTGGTTGTTTTAACCCAGCAAATGGGCTGTTTTAACCCGGTGATTTGGTTGTTTTAACCCAGCAAATGGGTTGTTTTAACCCGGCGATTGGGTTGTTTTAACCCGGTGATTGGGCTGTTTTAACCCAGCGATTGGGTTGTTTTAACCCGGTGATTTGGTTGTTTTAACCCAGCAAATGGGTTGTTTTAACCCGGCGATTGGGTTGTTTTAACCTGGTGATTGGGCTGTTTTAACCCAGCGATTGGGTTGTTTTAACCCGGTGATTGGGCTGTTTTAACCCAGTGATTTGGGTTGTTTTAACCTGGTGATTGATTTGTTTTAACCCAGCAAATGGCTTGTTATAACCCGGTGATTGGGATGTTTTAACAGTGAATGGGTTGTTTTAACCTGGTGGTTGGGTTGTTTTAACCCAACAAATGGGTTGTTTTAACTTGGCAATTGTTGTTTTAACCCAGCGAATGGGTTGTTTTAATCCCGGGTGGGCTGTTTTAACCCAGCGATTGGGCTGTTTTAACCCAGCGATTGGGTTGTTTTAACCCGGTGATTTGGTTGTTTTAACCCAGCAAATGGGTTGTTTTAACCCGGTCATTGGGCAGTTTTAACCCAGCGATTGGGTTGATTTAACCCGGCGATTGGGCTGTTTTAACCCAGCGATTGGGTTGTTTTAACCGGTGATTTGGTTGTTTTAACCCAGCAAATGGGTTGTTTTAACCTGGTGATTGGGTTGTTTTAACCTGGTGATTGATTTGTTTTAACCCAGCAAATGGCTTGTTATAACCCGGTGATTGGGATGTTTTAACAGTGAATGGGTTGTTTTAACCTGGTGGTTGGGTTGTTTTAACCCAACAAATGGGTTGTTTTAACTTGGCAATTGTTGTTTTAACCCAGCCATTAGGTTGTTTTAACCCAGTGAATGGGTTGTTTCAACCTGGTGATTGGGTTGTTTTAACCCGGCGATTGGGCTGTTTTAACCCAGCGAATGGGTTGTTTTAACCCGGCGATTGGGCTGTTTTAACCCAGCGATTGGGTTGTTTTAACCCGGTGATTTGGTTGTTTTAACCCAGCAAATGGGTTGTTTTAACCTGGTGATTGGGTTGTTTTAACCCAGCAAATGGGTTGTTTTAACCTGGTGATTGGGTTGTTTTAACCCGGTGATTGGGTTGTTTTAACCCGGCGATTGGGTGGTTTTAACCAAAATTTGGTTCTTTGGGGAACCAAAAGTGTTTCTTCTATGGCATCGGTGCAACAACAAAAAAACCCTCTTAGAACATTTATTTTCAAGAATTGTAACCATTTTTTTAGGGTAAAGTAAAGTTCTGGCAACCACAGCTGCCATTTTTTACTATAAATTTTGACCACTGATTTTTTTCCTCATGCATGACTCTGCTGTGAGCATCTGAAGGGCTTTTAAGAGACAATCTCTTCTCATTTCTTCTGAAATGAATAAACACATCATGCAGCCAATAACTGCAAAACAATTGCATCACAAAATGTCATGTTCTCCCAATTGGCCTATCAAAGTGCAGGCAGATTGACTCCCGTAGTCTGTGGACCACCATGTGCTTTTTTTATTGCAGATAGATACTCGTCCGCCTGGAAACAGTTAGATGCTCTTCATGTCATCTTATTGATTGAAAATAACAGTGGTAGTGGAGCATATTATCATCAGAGGAGCTGACGTGGTCCAGGCCGCAGATGGCCTTAAAGTAAGACCAGGGACCAGAGAAGTTTGTAAGTGTTTTTATGGTCAAAGTGATTGTTATTCTCGAACTAGAATGTGCATGATGTAGTTTGTAATGCCAAGAGAGAGATCAAATGTCGGACCACCGAGAGCTCGCCACACTTCTCGTTTAGATCTTATTTCCAAAACAGATGAATTCAATTTACCGGAAGCCAATTTGTGCGAAAGCCACTCCAGTGACTGAAAAGAAAAGTTTCCTGCATTGTTACCAGCTGTCAGGAGAAATGCGCTAGAACAATCAAACAAGAGGTGCGAAAGTCTCTGGTCTCGACAGGTTTAACGATGTCATGTTGTTCTGCTGGATGACAGGCCACCATAATGAGCCAATCGGACATCAGACGGGACACATGGAGGTGAGACGTCTGAATCACCTGTGTTCTTAATCAGCCAGGCACACATGTCCATGAGAGAAGACATATTTAGCTTTGACTTTCTATTGTTGGTTTGATGAATGGATGACAGGGCAGTGACTGAGAGATTCACTTGATACAATAGGCTGATCCCCAAATCGCTTTAGTCTACACTGTAAAAAATTATTTTCATGATTTATCACAACATTTTTTCTTTCTGTCAAATCAACTTCAATAATTAATGTGGTTCAGATAACATAATATTTTTAAGTTTCTGTTGAATAAACCAATTCGCCTTCATTGTGTGAATTTAAATTTTTTAATTTCAGTTAACTCAAAATTTTAAGGCAACCAGGTAACTTACTTTTTAAAGTTAAACCAACAATTCTTTTTTACAGTGTAGTTATGTTTTCATCAAAAGTTGCACAATTTAACTTGTGCGAAAAAGCAGCGATTCCATCCCATGTGTTCAAGAGAACAAAATCGTCACGTCCTGGAAAATTGGTGCAAAATATCTTTAAAAAAAAAAATGGAAGTTGCTGCAATCTGACTCTTTTTTCCTCATCATCATAAATGAGTTAATCTCAGAGCGTCAGATGAAACACAATAAAACGCTGTCATGTTCTCTTGCGTTCGGATGCTGGTGTTTGGGAACACAATTGTGTGAGATGCTTCTGGAGGGAATTAAACCAAATTATTCTGATGACAGACTTTGGCTCAGGTGTTTCAGAACCACCAAACCAACATTTGAGATGATGCGATTGGTCCACTGGTTAGTTCAGTTATCCAATCACAGTCTCTGCTGAGGCAAAGTCACTTGAGTTTGTTGTTGCACATCGAGGGATTTATTTGGTAGATGTTGCTGCATTCACACCATGTCGTAATTACCGGTACATAATGCTCTGTATGCTTTTGAATCACTCTCACTGTATTTTGCTGTCATACACCTCATGCACAGCGCTGCTTCGAGTTGAACACACCTTAAATCTGCCGTGGTCAGGTGGTACCAGTCGTAGGAAATTACGAGTTTGCATGTTGTGATTACAAGTTCTACAAGCGCATAAAGACTTTTTACAATTCAGAGTCGTTACGGTAATTACGATATGGCGTGAACGCAGCTCCATCAAAGTTAATGAACACATCTTGTCAGATAAAACATTATCTGCCTGAATTGACCCTTCGCCGGGAGTTTGATTGACAAGTGATCTAACCAATCATAATACCGATTCTGCAATTTGGTCCGACAAAGCACTCAGGAGTTAGAAGATTAACCTCGGTGGACTTTAATTTGAAAAATGGTATTTACGTCTTTCAGCATTTGAAACAACATTCCTTCTGATGTTCATTCATGTTTATTTGATGCTCTTAGGGTGCGTTCACACTTGTAGTTCGGTTCGTTTGGTTCATTTGGTCCGGACCAAAGAAGAAAAAAAACATTTAGTCCTGGTCCGGTTAGCGTTCACATTGGTAATTTTATCACCGAACCAAAAGATACCGAACCTTCAGGCATAGGGATACATTCACAACGTGATTGGTCGGATTTTATGACGTATTGCCTAATTTGAGACGGAACTTACCGAACATCCAAAACAGTGCTGTTTTCTGAGGTAAATGCGCTCGTTGTGTGTGTGTAGCGGTGCGTAGCCTGCGTGTGATGGTATTTTGGCCAGCTGGGAACTCGTGAAGAGCTTATAAAATGTGTAAAGGAGTCAAAACACCGGCGGGAATCCATCCGTCACACACACAAATGATCTGCTGCATGGAGACGCGCGTCTGATGCCTGTGATGGGCAAACTCGCGACTATGACAAGAAAAACCGACATGCGTGAGGATTCTGTCCTTTTTAGGGTCTCGTCTTCCTGTTTTTGGTTCGGTTACATGTCTTTGGTCCGTGTTGCGTTTCATATATCATTCGAACCGCACCAGAGTTCGTTTGGAAGCGGACCGAGACCCATCTTTTCAGCGGTCTCGGTCCGCTTGTTTGGTGCGCACCAGGGTTCGGATGGCAGCGTTCACATATGTTCAAATGAACCGCACTATCCGAGCAATCGCACCAGGGTTCGTTTTAATCGGACCAAACATGACAAGTGTGAACGCACCCTAAATGAACTAGTAGGAAGAGATGATCGGTTCACGAGATCACGACAGCGATCTGTCACGACACATTAATGAGCCACAAAATGATTTTTATTGTTCAAATTTCTTAAAAAACTACACAGTTTGAAAGCTGGGACTTTGTTTCATATCAAAAGTAACCTGCTCTGTCTTGTCTGTCGATGTGTTGTCAGTGTCCTCTTTGCTCCGCGATGCATTTTTCACTCTCTGTGGCGTGACGGCGCCACGGCTTGTTGGACAAAGCAACAGTAACTAAGGGGGGCGGGTCTTTGTGAAGGGTCAATTGAGTGTATGAGATTTTTTGTGTGCATTTTGAGAATTTATGCGCATCTTTGTGTTTCCATTGAGCATTTTTTTTTTGCAATATTCCAAAATTTGCATAAAAACAGGTGGATGGAAACATACACTCTAAAAAATGCTGGGTTAAAAACAACCCAAGTTGGGTTGAAAATGGACAAACCCAGCAATTGGGTTGTTTTAACCCAGCGATAGGGTTAAATGTTTGCCCAACCTGCTGGGTAGTTTTATTTAACTCAACTATTGTTTAAAATGACTGTATTGCTTAATTAAAATTAACCCAAAGTATGTTGGAAATGAACATTTATTAATGTTCAATGAATAATTATTAAACAATAAACATTTATTAAATTGCTTATTAAAACATTTATATTAATAAACTATTAAATTTATATTAATAAAATATTAAAGCTTATTAATAAACATTCACCTTTTGTCTATTATTGTTGCCTCTAATTGCATCTGGTTTTTAATTTCCCAACTATTTTGGGTTCATTTTAAGCTAGCCATATAGCAATTTTTAAACAATAGTTGGTTTAAATAAAACTACCCAGCAGGTTGGGCAAACATTTAACCCAACCGCTGGGTTAAAACAACCCAATCGCTGGGTTTGTCCATTTTCAACCCAACTTGGGTTGTTTTTAACCCAGCATTTTTTAGAGTGTAGCTATTAATACACTCTAAAAAATGCTGGGTTGTTTCAACCCAAATTTGGGTCAAATATAGACAAACCCAACCGTTGTGTTAAAAATTTAGTTTACAAATTTAACCCATAAGTTGGGTTTGTCCATTTTTGACCCAAATTTGGGTTGAAACAACCCAGCAGTGTAGATTGTCTAAGAATCTTGTAGGCTACTTCACCACATCATTTTCCATCATGCCATATTTATTTTGCATTTAACAATAATACATTTAAAATTTGTAAAAAGCGCTAATAAGAATTATTACAAAATTAGTTCAAAGCTTTATTATTCCCCAAACTGGTTATGACTACAGTGGTGCTTCACATAATTTCTAATGAAAGTAGTTTTTCTGACCATCTGACTATAAAGGACTTTTTCATACTTTTTATTGTTTTAAAATCACAGACTGATGCAGTGAGACCCACGCAAAGATGTCAAATTTGAATGAGGAACAAATTTTAATAGCAAATAAGTTTCAAGATAAGTAAATCTAGTATTAATATCCTATTTATAGTATTGTATCTAACAGATGAAGTTTGTGAAGATCAGACTATAGAGAAATAAAGGCCCAAAAGAAGTAAGATATTTGCAGAATGAAAAGAGAGAAGAAAGAAGCCCAGAGTCTTCTGAAATTAAACATTTTATATGCTGTGCTTAAGTAAGAGGAAGGGGCTGGAAAGTACCTATTGAATTCTCTTGCAACCATTTAAAGACTTAATGTACGCACTTAAGACAAAACGTAGCAGGTCTGATTAGGTCACCGTGGTCTTATAAGGCATACAGAACAACTTAAGAAGCAATTGTGGTTTTAACACCTCTAAGACCTTGAAGAGAATATTGCAGATCTTGCAATATGCAGAGATGGAAACAGACATATTCTGATACCAAGGTACATCACGTAATCAATTCTGATGGAAAATACTCTCCGTCAACTCTGGATGAACCCCTCAGTCTTACAGCACAGAGACGACACAAAAAAAGATCTTACATTTGAGAATAATCAAACATATTAGAGTATATGGTAGAATACATATAAATGATCAGAGAAATCAATAACGTAAAAGAATAATCGTGTAACATGAGGCATAAAGAAAAGATTACTAAGATTCAGAACAAGGAAAAATTAATAAAGACATTAATTAAAATAATAAAATTCAAATATGAAAGATTTTGCACATTTTTGGCATTAATCAACAAAAAAAGTGTGATAATTTAAGTTATCTCTAACTATTTAAATTAAATGTGACAAACCTAAATCATTGTGCTGATAACTGGAAATCACATAAATGTGTAATTGAGGGGTTTCGATGTCTTTTAGTACAAGTACAAACATGCATGGAAAGAAATTAGATATAATGGAGACCTGCAATATAACACAAGGCTGGAAATGCTGCTCAATGTGCATCTGCTCAGTATTTTATATTGACATGTATTCGTTTAGAACACACTTTTATCCAGCGAGTTCAAGCTTTACATTTCATCAGTATATCATCTTAATGCATACTCGGGTTTGTATGTGAAAAGGAGGAAATCATGTTTGGATGTTTTCCTCTGTCCTGTCTTGGAGATCAGCCACTTTAGTATGAGAGAATTGTTGTGATTGTTTTTTTTTTTTTTTTTTTTCCAAAAATACAAAACAATTCTATGGAAGCTTGTTTTCGGCACTAAATAAAAAGGTAATTGCGACTCACAATTCTGACTTCTTTTCATAAAATTGCGAGATATAAACTCACAATTGCAAGAAATAAAGGTGGAATGCGTTATAATTGACCCTTCGCGGGAGTTTGATTGACAGGCGATCTATCCAATCATAACGCCGAATCCGCTATTTTGTCCAATAAAGCAGTCAGGGGAGTTAGCTGATTAATGTAGGTGGACTTAAACATGAAAATTGATGTGTACTGACTTCTTTCTGTGGTTGAAATGTGATTCATTCATGTTTATTTGATGATATAAATTAACTAAGAAGAGATTATCGGTTTATGAGCCGCTTGATCTGAGATGCTACAGCAATCTGTCACAACACATTAAAGAGCCGCAAAATGGTACTGTTTAAATTTCTTTAAAAATTACACAATTTGAGACTTTGTTTCATATCAAAAGTAACCTGCTCTGTCCTGTCCATACGTTGCCAGTGTCCTCTTTGATCCGCGATGTATTTTTCACTGTGTGAGAACGTGTGGCGTGAGAGCGGCATGGCTTGTCAGACATAGCAACAGTAACTAAAGGAGGCGGTCTTTGCAAACGGTCAATAGAGGGTATGCACGTGACGTCACTGTCGACCGTTACGACTGGGGTCTCGCCCGCAAAAGACTGAGCGGCAGC
Source organism: Megalobrama amblycephala (assembly GCF_018812025.1). Lineage (NCBI taxonomy): Eukaryota > Metazoa > Chordata > Actinopteri > Cypriniformes > Xenocyprididae > Megalobrama > Megalobrama amblycephala. The sequence continues at coordinate 43,876,909 of NC_063049.1, forward strand.
ATTGGTTTTCAGCGTGAATTCCTTGAAAAACACACCCAAAACGGAAAAGAGCTTTGTGATTGACTGTACAAATAGCTTTGACACAAAATCTGAGGTGTATATTTAAAGACTGCCGAAAGCTACAGAAAAATTGAACAGTTTTCCCTGTTAAATCCAGTCATGCAGCAGGTTCTTTTGCCACTCAGTCCAGCTGAGGGAGCGCGCTTTCGGCGGGAAAGTGACGTCGATGCATACCCTCAATTCTGACTTTATAATTGCGAGTTTAAATCACAATTCTGACTAAATTCGCAATTGCGAGTTTATCACACAATGACTTTATAACTCATAACTTCGAATTTATAGCACACAATTCTCAGAAAAAAAGTAAGAATTGCGAGATGAAAGCAGGGGCGGAGCCAGGGGGTGGCCAGGGGTGGCCGTGGCCACCCTTGGCCTAAGCTTGGCCACCCCGCTCAAAACTGCTGTTTCTGTCTACTTTTTTGTTGACAAGGACTAAACGCAGAACCGTCTCGTTAAGACCATAAAAAACGGGAGACTTTTCAGACGCGCACACTTCGCCTCAGCGCCAGGCGCAAGTCAAACGCGCGCGGAAATGATTCAGGTACCGAATAAGCTTCAGAAGAACAACAGTGAACAGCGAACATTATATATAACTTACATAAATGTTTCTCAACTGGTGGGTCGCAAGACCGCGCACTTTTCAATCACGCGCAAATATGGCGCGCTGTATATTACTCACTATAAATAAAGCGCAAAAGAAACTACGAGCATGCAACGTCGTAGTTCTGTCGTCTATTAAGTCATGAAATAACCAAAAAGGCGATTAAAGCTGCGTTAAAACTGTGCATGCATGTATGTAGGCCTATTATATATAAAATGCCAAATGTCTCTGGACTAAAATATTCTGCTATGTGAGATCACAATAGGCACAAGCTGATATGTAATTTTTTAATGCATAAATAAATGTGAGAACTGTGCATTTGTACTAGAAGATGCTAATTTTGTTAATTTATAAAGTACAAACAAAAATGTATCACATTTAAATGCATAGACTAATAATTTTAAATTTTGGCATATGTGCTGTTGATTTCCGCTTCCTCATCAGCAAATGGGAATTCAGAAGAGAACACTTTTTTCTTCTTCTTTGTACTGAGTTTAATTTGGGTATGATAGAACTGTTGCAGTTATTTATTTTGACAATATAGAAAGTTAAACATTTAGTGTTTACTTTTTTGGTTACTTTTTGAAACAGACAAACTGAGAATTGTTTAAGTTCATTGATTATACATAAAATTCAATGAAGGTTGAATAATCTTTGAAGTACAGTATGTAGTTATCTGCATGTCTCATCCATGGAGATGCAACAATGGAGAACAAGCTATTGGGAGTTTTGAGTACCAGAACTGACTGAACAAGTTGAGATTTAGCTATAGTGTGAGCCCCTTTATTAATATGGCTGCAAGTGAGGAATGATTAAAAACTAAAAAAAAAAAAAAGAAAAAAAATGTCAAATTCACTCAGCATTCCATGATCTAATTCACTATCTAAATTGCAAAGTCAAGTACATTATAGTCAGACTCATTTTTATGTTGAAATAATGAATACTTCTGTGCCACCCCGGACTGGTTGCTGGCCCCTGCCTGGCCACCCCTATGAAAAAATCCTGGCTCCGCCACTGGATGAAAGGTCGCCATTCCTTTTTATTTTTTATTCTGTGGCGGAAACGCTTCCATACAATATGACCCTTTTTCACATTTTCTGGTTTCTCAGAAGCAGAAGTCATCATAGTTGGGTAAATGAGACTTCATTAAATATATTTTTTTGTTTCCATTTGCACAAATAGCAAAACTCCACAATAGTATTTTCAAAACTAAAAAAAAAGATGTCATTTTTACCATCACTCTCTGACAGAACTAGTTTTTTTTTGATTTGATTCAATGGTAATATAATAGTGTTACAAATGTAGGCTACATATATATATATATATATATATATATATATATATATATATATATATATATATATATATATATATATATATATATATATATATATAAATGAAACTATATAAAACTTTGCAGGATTTACGATATTGACGAAAGGGTCTGTTTTTTCAAGACATGATTTAACAAATCCAAATAAGGATTACTAACTACATCATCACTAACATCGCCTATATTAAATCCTTTTAACAGATAGGATATTTCTTGTTCAAAAGCAATTGTTGCTCTTCTCTGAAGGTTAATAAACCTGAGTTCAGCTGCAAGACACTGAGTCCATCTACTGGAAAAACGCGGTACTACAGCAGGTAAATACACAGTTGAAAATCGAAAGAGTGGCACAACAAAACACAGTTTCGCGTTTGATATTCGTCGAATATTCTCCTGCATTGGAAAATGAATGTTTTCTGACTGTATTAGCTACAGTGGGTGCATAAAATGTAAGAATAACATAGTAATAAAAAGAGATTCCTTTCTTCGGGAATTGCCTGTTGAGTCACTAGTTTCCAAACAAACGAAACTTACGCTTCCAAGTTTCATTTTAATGCAGCAAAATGGCAGAAGAAGCTTTCCTCGATCGGGAATCTCTCAGATGCTCCATTTGTCAGGATCTCTTCAGAAATCCAGTGATTATTCCCTGCGGACACAGCTTCTGTAAGGACTGCATTACACGTCTGTGGGATCAGGGTATGAGCAGATGCCCTCAATGCAAACAGACCTTTAACAACAGACCAGACTGGCTACACGCGAAGGAACTTTCTGAGAAGCTGATGAAGATGAGAACACGGGCTGAGGAGGAAGCCGAAGATGTGAGCTGTGACTCCTGCAGCTCCACAACAACCAAAGCCATCCGATCCTGCCTCACCTGTCTCGCCTCTTACTGCAGCACTCACCTGGAGCAACACGATGAGCTTCACGCGCGGAGAAAACACCAGCTGACTGATGCCACGGATCTCCAGAATAAAATCTGCTCTCAGCACGGGAAACTTATCGATATTTTCTGCCGTACTGATCAGCAGTGTGTCTGTGTGCTGTGTGCACTATATGAACACAAGAGTCACGACACCATCTCAGCTTCTGATGAAAGAGCAGACAGACAGGTAGGTCCTGGCAGATTGATAGTGGCTTATAATATCTGTCAGTCTATGTGTCACATTAACAAAAATATGTTCTGAGGATTTCGCTAACTTTCCCATTAAGTTATGAAATGGAATGTTCTTGGAACGTCCAGGTTTTCATTGATATGTTTAAAAAAAAACGTTATTTTTACAAGATGTAATATAAGTCTCTGGTGTCTCCAGAATGTGTCTGTGAAGTTTCAGCTCAAAATCCCCCACAGATAATTTATTATAGCTTGTCAAATTTGACCCTATTTGGGCGTGAGAAAAAACACGCCGTTTTTGTGTGTGTCCCTTTAAATGCAAATGAGCTGCTGCTCCCGCCCCCTTTCCAGAAGAGGGCGGAGCTTTAACAGCTCAACAACAACAAAGCTGGAGAATCTCACGCAGCCAAAATGAGGATTGTCAGTAACGGTGTTCAGCCTTACATTGTTCAAACCGGAGTCGACACTGATGGAGAGACTCAGGAAGAAGTTACAACTTTTAGACGTTTCTGAATGGTTAGTGGATAAATTGATGTAGTTGCTGTGGAGTTGGTTCAACTCATCCACTAGCATGTGTCGTCACGTTCATCTTTTGTGTTGAATTGACCCTCGTTTGTGAAGCAGTCCGGCGTAAAATGACGGCATGTCAACAACACTCTACTACAACAACTCTTCCTCTTCTCTAAAGCAGCCCAACATGGCCCCGCCCCCTTTGTTGTGTGTTCTTGGGGCGGGGTTTATGTAAATTTTGGGGTTTGTGATGTCACTAACCCAGGAAGAAGCTCGTTGCATTCCCTAGTAGTGATTTCTGTAAAAGAAAATATCTCTCTTTGCCTTGAACTTTGAGCGTCGTAACTTTGCAGATGTTGTTTATGCTCAAACAGAAACTTTACACACTAACTAAAGTTAAAAAAGTGAAATCATAACCATAATTAACCACCCCTTTAATAATCTAAAGACCCTTTCCCCACTTTACAATAAGATGACATTTGTTAAAATGAGTTAACATGAACTAACAATGAAAAATACAGTAGGTCTAAAGTATTAATAATCTTCGACATTAACATTTTTATTAACTAACATTACAAAAGGTTAATAAATACTTTTAAAAATATATTGTTTATATTGTGTATTTGCAAGGTGTTATCAAGAGCCTTTATCGGTTAATGGATGTTAAAACTGGAACCACTGATGCAGATAAAGAACCTTTATTTTTAAGACTTTTATTTCATTAATTTTAATATCTCAATCCTGGGGTGCGTTTCCCAAAACGAACTATGGTCACATGTTCCGTCATTACCAATAGAGTTCAATGGGACTTACGACATAGTTGGCTAACCATGCTTTCGGGAAACGCACCCCAGGTCTCTAAAAGTTTTATCTGTGGTTAAAAACTAAAATATATAACTATTTTCTGTTGCTAGAGGAAGTTGATGGAAACACGAGTGAAGTTTTTGCAGAACATCCAAGACAGAGAGAAGGATTATAAAGAGCTAACGCAGACTAAGGAGTCGATCCGTGTGAGTATTGATCACAGATCTCTCATCATCTGTCTGTCATTCATCAACAATCTATAATGTTTTCATGCTAACTACTTTAGAACACTTTAAAAAGATGTTTATATGAACATTCTATTAACGCTACTGTAGCATTTGTTCATAACTTTTAGAGAACCTCGCCAGAACGTTCTTAGAACATTCCCTGTTAGTAGTCATTTTAGTCTAGGAGAAACATCTAATTTGTTAATTAAACTCTAGTTTGTTCAATTCAGTTCACATTAGGCAGAAATAACGAGCTTGTTAAAGCAATCATTACAAGTTGTGATCATAATGATTCCAGTATTTGGAAAATAAATGTACTTTGTGATTGTTCTTCCTGGACCAGCGTTCAGCACAGACAGCAGTCACAGAAAGCGAACGAATCTTCAGCGAGGTGCTGCAGTCTCTTCAGAAAACAAGCTGCCGCGTGAAAGAACTGATTGCAGATCAACAGAGAGCTGAACTCAATCATATTGAAGGAGTTCAGGAGAAAGTCCAGCAGAAGATCGCTGACATGAAGATGAAGGTGTCTGAGCTCGATCAGTTTATGACCACTGAAGATCACATTCATTTCCTGCAGGTTTGTAAAGATCCTCCGAAAACACAATCATATGCTGCTGATCAAGAGATTGACATTAATAAAACTCTAATTTCTTAAGTTGATAAAAGAACAGAACAGCATGTCCTTATTGTTTGATGAAGAAACCACTCGATTATATTTACGTTTCGATATCATAAAAATAAAAAATAGGCTATTGACAAAGTTTCTAAAGAATGTATGTAGATTTTTGTATTGAAATGTATTTTTCATTCTGCATTATTTGTTAGAATTACCCGTCTGACTGTGAAGAATCCATGTCTGAAGAATTTGAAGATCTTTCCAGCATTTCTGAACATCCAGATGCTTTTTTTCACAACGTGACGATGCTGGTTTCTAAAATGCAAGAGCGTTTGTTGGATGTCACCAAAACGACAGAGATCGAGATCAAGATCAAGTCTGTAAAAGGTTGGAAGACTTCATTATAGATTCTCCTTTTTTTTATTTGTAGCACCAAAGTATAATGCATGTTTGAGTTCTTTCCACATCTCTGTTACACTGTAAAACATGTGATCAGTCATGACAACATATGACTTTTACATTACTTTAACTCATCAAAATAAGTTAAGCAATTTTCAACAGTTTTTATAAATTCAACTAAGTTTTAAAAAGGATTAGTTCAGTTCAGAATTAAAATTTCCTGATAATTTACTCACCCTCCATGTCATCCAAGCTGTTTATGTCTTTCTTTCTTCAGTGGAAGAGAAATGAAGGTTTTTGAGGAAAACATTCCAGGATTTTTCTCCATATAGTGGACTTCACTGGGGTTCAACGGGTTGAAGGTCCAAATGTCAGTTTCAGTGCAGCTTCAAAGAGCTCTACATGATCCCAGACGAGGAATAAGAGTCTTATCTAGAGAAACCATCGCTCATTTTCTAAAAAAAAAAAAAAAAAAAATTTACTTTTTAACCACAAATGCTCGTCTTGCACTGCTCTGTGATGCGCCACGCATTACGTAATCACGTTGGAAAGGTCACGTGTGATGTAGACTTTGTAGACACTTTCTCGGTACTTCCGCCTACGTCACGCGTGACCTTTCCAACGTGATTACGTAATGAGTGGCGCATCACAGAGCAGTGCAAGATGAGAATTTGTGGTTAAAAAGCATATAATTTTAATTTTTTTTTAGAAAATGGCCGATGGTTTCTCTAGATTAGACTCTTATTCCTCGTCTGGGATCATGTAGAGCTCTTTGAAGCTGCACTGAAACTGACATTTGGACCTTCAACCCGTTGAACCCCAGTGAAGTCCACTATATGGAGAAAAATCCTGGAATGTTTTCCTCAAAAACCTTCATTTCTCTTCCACTGAAGAAAGAAAGACATAAACAGCTTGGATGACATGGAGGGTGAGTAAATTATCAGGAAATTTTAATTCTGAACTGAACTAATCCTTTATGGAAGACACTGTTAAAGTAAAGAAAGTTTTAAAAGTGAAATAGAAAAAAGGTTATAGAAGTTTAAGTTTATGCAAATGTTCAACCTTTTACAAACAATCAAAAGACGTGGAAAGCAACCACACATGTGTTATACTTTGCATGAGCCATCATAAATGGACAATCAGAATGAAGTGAGTTTTTACTTAAAACAAGAACAAATATCTGCCAATAGGTTCAGAAAAATAAACTTAATTCAAACGGAAAACAGATTTTTTTTGAGCCCACTGCCAGATATATGTTCATAAATTCACTTAATTTTGAGATATTTTTCTGAAAACAACATGTCATTTTGCTTTTCCAGTAAATATATCTTAATTTAAGAATGTTTAGATATTTGTACTGGAAAACAAGACAAAAATACTAAGTAAGAAAATCATTGAGCAGGTCTGAATGCGCCTTATGCATCTAGTTTTTATGCATCTAGTCTAGTAGTTTGGGTGTGACAGTGACAGTTAACAGATTTAAGTGCACTAAATGAGAAATCCTACATTTCATGTACTAAAAATGATTATGTGTAGGAAGTAAACATGTCATTTGCTTTTCTCCTCAGTTTTGCCTCCTGTTGGTGGAATTGTGAAACTGTCTGAAACTCCAGCGTTTGGTAAAAAAGATGAGCGGTGGAATTGTGACATCTGCCTGGTGACAAATGAAGGCACAACTAGCCATTGTGTTGCATGCCATGAGCCAAAGCCAAATATGAAAAGCAAGTTTTGTTTTGGTAGTTTTGCCAACCAACGTGCTGCAACACTATTTAAAGACTCGGGTCTTCGTTTTCAGAAAGATCAGAGTAAAGGTGATCAGAGTAAAGGTAATGCATCGACAGCGATTGAGTCCTGTACCATCCAAACCGATTTAACATGTTCAATGTCTTCTCTAGCATCTACTTGTGGATTTGATTTTGGCAACGCGTCTTCATCTGTTTTCAAATTTGATGTTGAACAGTACAAGAAGAAAGAAAACGAGGCTTTTACAGCTGCAGACAAGACTAGTCATGATGGTAATCCCCTTTCAACTAGCAGCGACTTGTGTGGTTCTGTTCAGCTTGACCAGAAGAATGTTTTCCGTTTTGGGGAATTAGTTAAAGGATTTAACTTCAGTTTTCAGTATGTTCCCTCTAAATCCACATCTGTGCTAAATCAAAGTGAAGCTTCTTGCCCAGATGATGAAGAAGAAACATACGAGCCAGCTGTACCATTACCAGATGTTATTGAGATCTCAACTGGAGAGGAAAATGAACAAGTAGTTTTTAGTCACAAAGCCAAACTATACCGCTTTGACAAAGAATTACTCCAGTGGAAGGAAAGAGGCGTAGGTGAACTCAAAATACTTGAAAATGATAAACCCAGACGGGCAAGACTCGTGATGAGGAGAGAGCAGGTTTTGAAATTATGTGCAAACCACTGGATTACTCCAAATATGAAGCTCGAGCCAATGAAAGCGTCCGAGAATGCGTGGACGTGGAACGCCTTTGATTTTGCTGATGGAGAAGGCAGGGATCAGACGTTAGCGGTGCGGTTTAAACTGCAGGAGTCTGCGGATGCTTTCAGGAAAATCTTTGAAGAAGCAGTGGCCACTGCCTCTAGTTTACCAGAGAGAGGTGAGCGTCTGTAATCCATCATATTTGCTAAATAAAGCAGGCTACTTGTTTCTTAATCATTTCTGATTCCAAAAATAGTGCCTGTTTTGTTCTAGCACATCACTTTCTCAAAAAATACACTAAGGCCCTTTAAGGTTCTATATAGAATCTTAAAGGGCGCCTCATCATCATGGGATCATTTTATGGATTTAGTTTTAATATTTTTTTTATTTTGATTATAATTACCATACTTTATCATTAGAGAAAAAAATTAAATAACCCGAAAATATTATCAAAGTCTTCATATATACAAAGATGATGTGCTATAAATGGGAGATAGTATATTGCGGAATAAGTCCGGCCTTCTAAATAAAAGAACCAATCGCCATTTGATAAAGTCATTGTGTCATTGCAGCTGCTGTTAGAATCTCAGTTTAATCGTGAGCTTGATGAACAGCTTTGGAGAATTTGATGTTTCCCCATTCAGAGAGATAGAAGCTTACATGATTGAAATAGCTGCCCAAGAGGCGTCAAGTCAAATGACTTGCCTTAAAGGAACTTGTTACGTCCCTTGTTACGGTGTTACGGCAATCATTTAAGACACTTCTCCTTTTTGACATAAAGGGTTCTTTAACATTGTGTCAAGAATCCTAGAGTTCTATATAGAACCCCATTGAACCTTATTTTTCTAGCAGTGCATGATGTGCATTACCTAGCATTTTTGTTTTCGACAACCATTTGTAAGGTGAAGAAGTCTTGCATGATCCCTGAATCACCAGACAAACTGGTGATTCCTGTCTTACTCTGAGCCAGGTTACAACTATTCATTCAGCTCTCAGACTCTCAATATTTTTCCACTATAAAGAACCTTTAGTGCAATGGAAAGATTGATGGATATTAAAGGATCTTCATTTAACCATTGATGCTGATAAAGAACTTTATGGACAGGTTTATTGATATTTTTGAACTCAGTATCATCAGATTAGGTAATATTATGACTTTTTTGCAAATCAACAGAATTTTTTTCTCAACATGCTGTGTTATGAATTATTTTCAAAGTTCTATCAAACTCTAGATGGCACAGGCTGACAGGTCCTTAACAGCAGCAACAGCAATAACAGTAGCAGCAATAACAGCAACAGTGGCAGCAATAACAGCAGCAGCAGCAGCAGCAATATCAGAAGCAGCAATAACGGCAGCAGCAATAACAGCAGCAGCAGCAAAAACAGCAGCAGCAATAATAACGGCAACAGCAATAACAGTAGCAGCATTAACAGCAGCAGCAATAACAGCAGCAGCAATAACGGTAGCAGCAATAACAGTAGCAACAATAACAGCAGCAGCAATAACAGCAGCAGCAGCAAAACAGTAGCAGTGGCAACAAACATTAACAGCAGCAGCAATAACCGTAGCAGCAATAACAGCAGCAGCTATAACAGCAATAATAGCAGCAGCAGCAAAACAGTAGCAGTGGCAACAAACATTAACAGCAGCAGCAATAACCGTAGCAGCAATAACAGCAGCAGCAGCAATAATAGTAGGAGCAGCAAAAACAGTAGCAGCAGCAGCAACAATAACAGCAGCAGCAATAACGGCAGCAGCCATAACAGTAGCATCAATAGCGGCTGCAGCAATAACAGTAGCAGCAATAACAGCAGCAGCAAAAACAGCAGCAGCAATATCAGTAACAACAATAACAGCAGCAGCAATAACGGCAGCAGCAGCAAAATCTGTAGCAGCGCAACAAACATTAACAGCAGCAATAACAGCAGCAGCAATAGCAGCAGCAGCATTAACGGCAACAGTAATAACAGTAGCAGCAATAACAGCAGCGGCAACAAGCATTAACAGAAGCAACAATAACTGCAGCAGCAATAGCAGCAGCAGCAATAACTGCAGCAGCAATAAGAGTATCAGCAATATCAGTATCAGCAATAACAGTAGCAGCAATAACAGCAGCAGCAAAAACAGCAGCAGCAATAACATTAGCAGCAATAACGGCAGCAGCAGTAACAGTAGCAGCAATAACAGTAGCAGCAAAAACAGTAGCAGCAATAACAGTAGCAACAATAAGAGCAGCAGCAATAACTGCAGCAGCAATAACAGCAGCAGCAATAACAGCAGCAGCAAAAACAGTAGCAGCAAAAACAGTAGCAGCGGCAACAAACATTAACAGCAGCAGCAATAACAGCAACAGCAATAACAGTAGCAGTGGCAACGAACATTAACAGCAGCAGGAATAACCGTAGCAGCAATAACTGCAGCAGCAATAACAGTAGCAGCAATAGCAGCAGCAGCCAAAACATTAGCAGCGGCAACAAACATTAACAGCAGCAGCAAAAACGGCAGCAGCAATAACAGTAGCAGCAATAACAGTAGCAGCAATAACGTTAGCAGCAATAACGGTAGCAACAATAACAGCAGCAGCAATAACAGCAGCAGCAGCAAAAACAGTAGCAGTGGGAACAAACATTAACTGCAGCAGCAATAACCGTAGCAGCAATAACAGCAGCAGCAATATCAGCAGCAGCAATAATAGTAGGAGCAGCAAAAACAGTAGCAGCAGCAGCAATAACGGCAGCAGCAGCAATAATGGCAGCAGCCATAACAGTAGCATCAATAGCGGCAGCAGCAATAACAGTAGCAGTAATAACAGCAGCAGCAAAAACAGCAGCAGCAATATCAGTAACAACAATAACAGCAGCAGCAATAACGGCAGCAGCAGCAGCAAAAACTGTAGCAGCGCAACAAACATTAAGAGCAGCAATAACAGCAGCAGCAATAGCAGCAGCAACATTAACGGCAACAGTAATAACAGTAGCAGCAATAACAGCAGCGGCAACAAGCATTAACAGAAGCAACAATAACTGCAGCAGCAATAACAGCAGCAGCAATAGCAGCAGCAGCAATAACTGCAGCAGCAATAAGAGTATCAGCAATAAGAGTATCAGCAATAAGAGTATCAGCAATAACAGTAGCAGCAATAACAGCAGCAGCAAAAGCAGCAGCAGCAATAACATTAGCAGCAATAACGGCAGCAGCAATAACAGTAGCAGCAAAAACAGTAGCAACAATAAGAGCAGCAGCAATAAGAGTATCAGCTATAACAGCAGCAGTGATAACAGCATTATAACAACAAACAATAACAGCAGCAGCAATAACAGTAGCAACAATAACAGCAGCAGCAGCAAAAACAGTAGCAGTGGCAACAAACATTAACAGCAGCAGCAATAACCGTAGCAGCAATAACAGTAGCAGCAATAGCAACAGCAGCAGCAAAAACAGCAGCAGCAATAACAGTAGCAACAATAACAGCAGAAGCAGCAATAACGGCAGTAGCAATAACAGTAGCAGCTATAACAGCAGCAGCAATAGCAGCAGCAGCAAAAACAGTAGCAGTAGGCAACACACATTAACAGCAGCAGCAATAACAACAGCAGCAGCAATAACAGTAGCAGCAATAACAGCAGCAGCAGCAAAAACAGTAGCAGCGGCAACAAACATTAACAGCAGCAGCAATAACAGCAGCAGCAAAAACTGCAGCAGCAATAACAGCAGCAGCAATAGCAGCAGCAGCATTAATGGCAACAGCAATAGCAGCAGCAATAACAGCAGCGGCAACAAACAGTAGCAGCAGCAGCAATAACGGCAGCAGCAATAACAGTAGCATCAATAGCGGCAGCAGCAATAACAGTAACAGCAATAACAGCAGCAGCAAAAACAGCAGCAGCAATATCAGTAACAACATTAACAGCAGCAGCAATAACAACAGCAGCAGCAGCAATAACAGTAGCAGCAATAACAGCAGCAGCAGCAAAAACAGTAGCAGCGGCAACAAACATTAACAGCAGCATCAATAACAGCAGCAGCAAAAACTGCAGCAGCAATAACAGCAGCAGCAATAGCAGCAGCAGCATTAATGGCAACAGCAATAGCAGCAGCAATAACAGCAGCGGCAACAAACAGTAGCAGCAGCAGCAATAACGGCAGCAGCAATAACAGTAGCATCAATAGCGGCAGCAGCAATAACAGTAACAGCAATAACAGCAGCAGCAAAAACAGCAGCAGCTATATCAGTAACAACAATAACAGCAGCAGCAATAACAGCAGCAGCGATAGCAGCAGCAGCAATAACTGCAGCAGCAATAAGAGTATCAGCAATAACAGTATCAGCAATAACAGTATCAGCAATAACAGTAGCAGCAATAACAGCAGCAGCAAAAACAGCAGCAGCAATAACAGTAGCAACAATAAGAGCATCAGCAATAACGGCAGCAGCAATAACAGTAGCAGCAAAAACAGTAGCAGCAATAACAGTAGCAACAATAAGAGCAGCAGCAATAACTGCAGCAGCAATAAGAGTATCAGCTATAACAGCAGCAGCAATAACAGCAGCAGCAAAAACAGTAGCAGCAAAAACAGTAGCAGCGACAACAAACATTAACAGCAGCAGCAATAACTGCAGCAGCAATAGCAGCAGCAGCAATAACGGTAGCAGCAATAACAGCAGCAAAAACAGTAGCAGCGGCAACAAACATTACCAGCAGCACTAATAACCATAGCAGCAATAACTGCAGCAGCAATAACAGTACCAGCAATAAAATCAGCAGCAGCGTAGCAGATGTATTCCACCAAGACCAAACATATTAACATTGTCATACTCATTACCATGCCAAACAGAAATGCTTTAATTTCTAAATGTATAGATCGACTGTTCTGTTAAAGTCTGGTTCAGTAAGCAGCACATTGACCTATTGTTGTTTATGGTTATTTAAATCATTATATTGATAAAACATAGTATCATTACTCTCATTTAAATGTGTCATTTGTTTTCTCAATGAGAAGGAAAGAGCACCCAGGACCAGTGTGACGCTGATGTTGAGATCGTGTTTGAGCGTAAGCCGACAGCAGAACAAGCTGAACTGGCGACCAGACTGATGCTTCCTCACACGTTCTTCTGTTACAGAAACCAGCTGGGATACGTAAGCGATGAGGATGACGGTAAGAAATATAAACTGCTGGAACCATTTTTAGATACTTAGTTGCATTGCTAAGGCAAGCATCACTACACTGTGTGCAGAATTATTAGGCAAGTTGATTTTCTGATCATATTTTTTTTTTCCAAGCACATTTTACCAATTCCAATCCACATCAATCTTAATAACTACTATTAATATTGTTTTTAATCATTTATAAGTGATATATAATTGTTCATGAAGGATGGAAATGAAAAATGCCTTATATTCAGGTGTGCAGAATTATTAGGCAGGTTTTCTTTTACAGACAAAATGAGCCAAAAATAAAGATTTAACTCAAGACTGAAAAGTCAAAAATTATTAAATGCTTATGAGAAGGACGCAATACTAATGCAATACTAGAAATTGCAAAGTTAAAGCATGACCAAGGGACAGCAAAATGCTCATTGGGTCAGCGGGGTCATACAAAAACAAGTGGAAAAGAAAAGACACATGTTAACTGCAAAATAATTAAGAATTAAGGTGAAGAATTAAGTGTGAAACCATCAGGAACCCTTTAGTCTCCAGAGCCACCACTTTCCAGAACTGCAACCTACCTGGAGTCTCCAGAAGTGCAAGGTGTTAGGATCTCAGAGACTTGGGTTAGCTAAAGAAACCTAAAAAATGACCCGCTCTTAATAAGAATCACAAGCTGAAGTGTTATAAAATACATGAAGACTGGGTTTTTATAGGCCTTATAGACAGACAGCTTGAGAATGACTCCTGAAGGACCAGCACCACATCCTCTTGTACCACTGTTTGAAGAATTTATCTTCCAAAATCTGGCAGTAAGGTGTGGGAGTTCACTTTTAGTCTATCTATTATCCTGAAATGTCTGTCTTGCAGAGATGGACTAAAAATGATCTTCCAAAACTTACTGCCAGATTTTGGAAGATAAATTCTTCAAACAGTGGTACAAGAGGATGTGGTGCTGGTCCTTCAGGAGTCATTCTCAAGCCGTCTGTCTATAAGGTCTATAAAAACCCAGTCTTCATGTATTTTATAACACTTCAGCTTGTGATTCTTATTAAGAGCGGGTCATTTTTTAGGTTTCTTTAGCTAACCCAAGTCTCTGAGATCCTGACACCTTGCACTTCTGGAGACTCCAGGTAGGTTGCAGTTCTGGAAAATGGTGGCGCTGGAGACTAAAGGGTTCCTGATGGTTTCACACTTAATTCCTCACCTTAATTCTTAATTATTTTGCAGTTAACATGTGTCTTTTCTTCTCCACTTGTTTTTGTATGACCCTGCTGACTCAATGAGCATTTTGCTGTCCCTTGGTCATGCTTTAACTTTGCAATTTCTAGTATTGCATTAGTATTGCGTCCTTCTCATGAATATTTAATAATTTTTGACTTTTCAGTCAGAGTTAAATATCTTTTTTGGCTCATTTTGCCTGTAAAAGAAAACCTGCCTGATAATTCTGCACACCTGAATATAAGGCATTTTTCATTTCCAGCCTTCATGAACAATTATATATCACTTATAAATGATTAAAAACAATATTAATAGTAGTTATTAAGATTGATGTGGATTGGAATTGGTAAAATGTGCTTGGAAAAAAAATATGATCAGAAAATCAACTTGCCTAATAATTCTGCACACAGTGTATTGTTATTGCTCTTACATTTAACTCCCTCAACCGGCAACTGTTACTTCAATGACATATTTACTTGATTGAAATACTTTTTCTTATTCAGATGAAGATTTTGAGGAGGCAGTCAAATCTTTGAAGGGAAAGTTGTATCCTGGTCTGTCCATCCAAGGAAGATGCATCCTGCTGGTCATGGTAGGTTGTTCTAGTTGCAGTTTACTTAAATACTGCCAAAAATGCACATCTCTATGTCACACAACAGATATAAATCTGACAAGAGTGTGCACTGAAAACAAGACCATCAATCATCATTAAGGCTCTGTCATCGGCTGCTTCCAGTCTTGTCTTTCTGTGTTAATAATAAAGTCTTGTTTATTTCTATAGATGCAAATCATCCTCGAGAAAATGCTGGAGCCGCAACAGAGACGCAAAGTGACAGAGAGGAAGAGGATGATGATGATGATGATGAAGCACCTGTACATGTAGATATCACTTCCCTTTTAGTTTTGCCTGTGTAAAGGTGTATTGAAGTAATATTGAAGTGTACTGAATTTTTTTTTCATTTAACAAAAATGTTTTGATAGTTTTAAATTTTAGTTTAACAATAATAACCCTGCTTGAACCTCTGTCAAGCCAGCGTATAGTTTTTCTTAACACACATTTGTATTTTCATTATAAAACGGATAGTTCCTGTTCATTGATACTGATTGGTTGACTCCGCCTCTTAGCTGTTCTAAATTCGCTGTAAACCACAGCTTCTTGGGGTTTATTGGTTTATTATGTCATTGCTTCTTTCAAGGTGGAACTACCATCGGTTGAGGAGAATGAAGAGGAGATGTTGTTCAAGGAGTGGACCAAACTTTACCGCTGGGACTGTGATATTAAGAAGTGGAAAGCCCGCAGTGAAGGAGACATTAAGATCCTTTTCCATCCCTCGAGGAAGCTCTACCGTGTGTTTATGTGGCAAGAAGGGGATAAAAAGGTGTGTGTAAACCACTGTATCACCAGAGCCATTCATCTGAAACGGCTGAACACCTCCACAAGCGCAGTGACGTGGACAGCTGCTGACTCCTCAGGTATACAAACTACTAAATATTTACAATAACATATTTAAAGAAAAGTTGTTGATCTTTTTTGTTAGTTCTTTAAAAGTTTAAAGACACTTAATATTCAGTATATTATTGATTTGACTGCACTGACACATGTGTTTGTATTTCCCACAGAGGGAGATGCTGTGTTACGGCAGTTTGCTGTCAAGTTTAAGACTCCAGAACTGGCTGTTTCCTTCACAAAAACCTTTACAGACTGTCAAAGTCGCATGTCAGAGTTCATGCAACCAGTTGAAAAAGTAAAGCTGGTTAATGACCTGTGTCAGAGGTCACGCTTGAAAGAATATTAATGTTAGAACAATGATATATAAATGTTTGAAGATGACAGCTAAAGCCATTATTTTTCTATGTATTTTTCTCGGTTTGAATGTAAACAACACTACTATTTGTTGAACACTAGTAAACTTGTTGAAATCATTTGCACAATGGCAAATTTATTTTTGTTACATATATGTAAAGGTCTTGGGTTATTTCAGAATATGCTTCTGGAGAAACGAGATGATGTAATCTTTGAATAAATAAGATTATAAACACATTTACTGTTTCTTTTTTTGTGTACCAAGGTTGTTATTCAGTATACATACATACATATATATATATATATATATATAGATAGATAGATAGATAGATATAGATAGATAGATATAGATATATACACTACAGTCCAAAAGTTTGGAACCACTAAGATTTTTAATGTTTTTAAAAGAAGTTTCGTCTGCTATTTAAATATATTTGACAAAGTAATTTATTCCTGTGATGCAAAGCTGAATTTTCAGCATCGTTACTCCAGTCTTCAGTGTCACATGATCCTTCAGAAATCATTCTAATATGCTGATTTGCTGCTCAATAAACATTTATGATTATTTTCAATGTTGAAAACAGTTGTGTACTTTTTTTTTCAGGATTCCTTGATGAATAGAAAGTTCAAAAGAACAGCATTTATCTGAAATACAAAGCTTCTGTAGCATTATACACTACCGTTCAAAAGTTTGGGGTCAGTAAGAATTTTTATTTTTATTTTTTTGAAAAGAAATGAAAGAAATGAATACTTTTATTCAGCAAGGATGCATTAAATCAATCAAAAGTGGCAGTAAAGACATTTATAATGTTACAAAAGATTAGATTTCAGATAAACACTGTTCTTTTGAACTTTCTATTCATCAAATAATCCTGAAAAAAATATTGTACACAAATATTTTGTACAATTGTACACATTAAATGTTTCTTGAGCAGCAGATCAGCATATTAGAATGATTTCTGAAGGATCATGTGACACTGAAGACTGGAGTAATGATGCTGAAAATTCAGCTTTGATCACAGGAATAAATTACTTTGTGAAATATATTCAAATAGAAAACAGTTATTTTAAATTGTAATAATATTTAACAATATTACAGTTTTTTTGCTGTATTTTTAATTAAATAAATGAAGTAAATAAATATATTAAGTAAATACAGGAACTCGTGACTTTTATTTTGACTCTGTGTGGCGCGTTCACTTCCGGTGACTGGTGCGAGTGTTTTGGAGACGAGCGGCGGCTGTTTTGAAAGAACATGAGTAACGAATCTGATTCTGATCTCGATGAAAGAATCGAGTTATTAAAACAGAAATATCTGCAGAGGAGGAATCAGGTGAGATCCGGTGAATTAAAAGCGTGTATTCGCTCATGAGTTCACTTTCTGTTGGATGTTGTGTGTGTTTATATCAGAACTTGTGTTGACAGAACAGCGAATGACATCACAGATCACGAGAAGCTCTGCTAAATCATAATTAAGACATGAGTAATGTCTTTTTCGTCATAATTACGACTTTATTTCATGAATATGACTTTGTTTTTCATAATTTGTACTTTTTTGCATAAATAGGATTTTTTTAAAGTTTTAATTTTGACTTTTATGTCATAACTGACAAAAAAAATCAAAATTATGATATACTTATAGCATAAGTCGTGACAATTATCAAGACGCAAGTCATATCTTTTTAAATCATAATTATAACAAAAAGTCCAAATTATGATATATTTTGTCAAAGTTTTGACTTAATATGGGATTATGTTTGTTTTTATGTTATAATTATGACTTCTCAAGTTATAATTTTGATTTTTACATCATAATTATGACTTTTTCCCCTTAAATTTGACCTAGTATAATCATAATTTACTTTTTTCGTCATAATTACTACTTTATTTCATAAATATGACTTTGTATTTCATAAAAAGTCATAATTATGCAAAAAAAGCAGAAATTAAGTATTAATTTTGACTTTTACGTCATAACTGACAAAAAAATCAAAATTATGATATACTTATAGCATAAGTCACAAGTCATAATTTTTATCTTTTTACATCATAATTATAACAAAAAGTCCAAATTATGAGATATTTTGTTGAAGTTTCAGCTTAACATGTGAAAATGTCTACTTGTTATAATTATGACTTCTTAAGTTATAATTTAGATTTTTTTTACCTAATAATAGACTTTTCCCCCTTAAATATGACCTAGTATGATCATAATTTACTTTTTTCGTCAAAATTACGACTTTATTTCATAAATATGACTTTGTGTGTCATAATGTCGACTTTTATGTCATAATTATGACTTAAGTAATAATTTACTTTTTCGTCATAATTACGACTTTATTTCATAAATATGACTTTGTATTTCATAATTTCTATTTTTTTTGCATAATTATGACTTTTTAAGTTTTAATTTTGACTTTTATGTCATAACTGACAAAAAAAATCAAAATTATGATATACTTATAGCATAAGTCATGACAATTCTCAAGACGCAAATCATAATTTTTATCTTTTTAAATCATAATTATAACAAAAAGTCCAAATTATGATATATTTTGTCAAAGTTTTGACTTAATAAGTGATTATGTCTGCGTTTATGTTATAATTATGACTTCTCAAGTTTTAATTTTGATTTTTACATCATAATTATGACTTTTCCCCCTTAAATTTGACCTAGTATAATCATAATTTACTTTTTTCGTCATAATTACGACTTTATTTCATAAATATGACTTTGTGTTTCATAAAAAGTATTTCAAAAAGTCCAAATTATGAGATATTTTGTTGAAGTTTCAACTTAATATGGGGTTATGTCTGCTTTTATGTTATAATTATGACTTAAGTTTTAATTTTGACTTTTACATCATAACTGACAAAAAAAATCAAAATTATGATATACTTATAACATAAGTCATGACAATTATCAAGACACAAGTCATAATTTTTATCTTTTTACATCATAATTATGACAAAAAGTCCAAATTATGATATATTTTGTCAAAGTTTCGACTTAATAAGTGATTATGTCTGCTTTTGTTATAATTATGACTTCTTAAATTTTAATTTTGACTTTTACATCATAACTGACAAAAAAAATCAAAATTATGATATACTTATAACATAAGTCATGACAAATATCAAGACACAAGTCATAATTTTTATCTATTTACATCATAATTATAACAAAAAGTCCAAATTATGATATATTTTGTCAAAGTTTTGACTTGATATGTAATAATTTTGACTTTTATGTCATAATTATGACTTATTAAGTAATAATTTACTTTTTTCGTCATAATTACGACTTTATTTCATATATACGTCATAATTTCTACTTTTTTGCTTAATTATGACTTTTCAAGTTATAATTTGGACTTATGTTATAAATATGACTTTTTAAGTCATACTTTTGATTTTCATCTCGTGAATTACTTAGTATATCATAATTTCAGCTTTTTATGTCATAATTATGACTTTTCATCTCATAAATATGATTTGGTCTTAGTATGTCATATCAACATTTTATGTCATAATTAATTATGATTGTGCAAAAGCATGTTTTTTTCTTTTTTCTAATTTGTCAGAAATGGGCTTCCATACAGATGAGATATTAAAGTTTACAGTCCTTAAATGAGTGTTTTATTCTGTTGAGAGTCATGATAGTGTTATTAGCAACTTTGTGTTTTTATAGTTTTTCTCGTTAGGATCCTTGATTATTATTCCTCTATTATTGTTATTATTTTATCTTAAAAATAACCCAAACTGACGTGTCTCAGCAGGTTCCAGACACATTTGCCCTGCCGTCAGCTGATGATGGAGGTCGAGGTGAGTGTAATGATGTAGTGGATCTCACACATCTTACCTGTTGAGTCTCTCAGCAGTTGTGTGTTTCATGTGTTTCTGCAGTGAGGAGTCAGACGCGCAGAGAGATGAGAGATTATAAGAAAGCCCTCAGAGAGATCTACAGGACTCGAAGGTCAGGGGTCAAATATGATCTGCTTGAATTATTATTATTATTATTATTATTGCAATGAATTTACCTGTCGTCTTATGTTCCAGGAGACCTGACAGTGCTGCAGATGATTCTCCTGAAGAAACGAACGTATTATGCACAGAGACAGGTCACACGGCATAAAGAATCAAATCTGACGGAGCTCAGAGAGTCATCTTCATCTAATACTGAAACATGCTCATTTGTGCCTTTCCAGATGTGACCTTGCCATCAAATCTGGCCCGTTCATCAAGTTCCTCTGTGTTGAACGGCCGAGGGAAGGACGTCATGGATGAAACCCCGAGCCCGAGCAGCGGCGCAGCGGCAGCCGTTCACGTCTATCAGGAGATGCTGCACATTTATGAGAAGCTGCAGGTAATGTTCATTCATATCTGCATGTAGAAGAAGTGTGAAATGACCTGTGTGTCAATCTGAAATAAAATAACTGAAATAAAAAAAAAAAGAAATTTAAAGGGTTAGTTCACCCAAAAATGAAAATAATGTCATTAATTACTCACCCTCATGCCGTTCCACACCCGTAAGACCTTCGTTCATCTTCAGAACACAAATTAAGATATTTTTGATGAGATCCGATGGCTCAGTGAGGCCTGCATAGGGAGCAATGACATTTCCTCTCTCAAGATCCATTAATTAGGGCCCTATGATTTCCGTGATGCAGAAAACGCGGACGGAATCGCGGAATCCATTCATAAAAACGGAATTTACTATATAACGCGGAATGTCACGGAATTTGTCAAATTTTTGATAAATGAATTAAAAGCAGGTCAGTACATTTAAATTAAATTGCGATATAGACTAGTGTCTGTGAATATTAAGCCGCAAAAAGACTATTTATATATGAATCCTGCATGTCTGTGTGTCTCTGAAATTAATGCAATGGCGCAGAAGCGCGGTTTCATTTACCTCACACACACACACACACACACACACACACTGAAGCACGTGACGCTCGCTGTGTTTTCATCCTCATGAACGCACAAAATTCATCTTCAAAAGTCACTTCATCAGCATTTTATCGCTTTATTTGAGAAAATCTATCGTCATACCATAAACACACAGAAACTCAAAGCTCTTGGCAAACCTTCAAAATAAAAGTTTGATTTAACTTGAGAGAAACATATTACTGTTGTACAGTAGAATTTAGATACATTTTAATGAAATCATAATGCTAACACTAATAGACTTAAAAATAATAATAAATTATTAAAACTATATTTTTAAGGAACAATCTCAGTTTTTCTTCCTGTTTTAATTTTAACAGTAATGCAGCACTTTGTTTGATTAAAAAAAAGTTTAATTTCGTGATTAAAAGATAAATTAAATTAATGTTATCCGTTCATTTGATTGCCAGAAAAATTCAAATACGCAACAGAATTTCTGAAAAAACAAAAAATACATTTTTTTAATAAATACATTTGTTGTTTTTAAGAATTCAATTAATTAGACGTTCTTTTTGATTATTAAAATTTAATTTAACCATTAAAATCGAGTCCAAAAAAATTTAAATGGAAAAAAACGGAATCCAGAAAAATTAAAACGGAAAAAATGGAATTTGGAAAAAAAATTAAACGGAATTCATAGGGACCTAATTAATGTACTAAAAACATATTTAAATCAGTTCATGTGAGTACAGTGGTTCAATATTAATATTATAAAGTGACGAGAATATTTTTGTTGCGCCAAAAAAACAAAATAACGACTTGTACAGTGATGGCCGATTTCAAAACACTGCTTCAGGAAGCTTCGGAGCACAAATGAATCAGCGTGTCGAATCAGCGGTTCAGAGCGCCAAAGTCACGTGATTTCAGCCGTTGGCAGCTTGACACGCGATCCGAATCATGATTCGACACGCTGATTCATTTAACGCTCCTGAAGCTTCCTGAAGCAGTGTTTTGAAATTCGACCATCACTAAATAAGTCGTTATTTTGTTTTTTTTGGCGCACCAAAAATATTCTCGTCACTTTATAATATTAATATTGAACCACTGTACTCACATGAACTGATTTAAATATGTTTTTAGTACATTAATGGATCTTGAGAGAGGAAATGTCATTGCTGGCTATGCAGGCCTCACTGAGCCATCGGATTTCAATCAAAAATATCTTAATTTGTGTTCCGAAGATTAATGAAGGTCTTACGGGTGTAGAACGGCATGAGGGTGAATAATTAATTACATTATTTTCATTTTTGGGTGAACTAACCCTTTAAACTTATATTATTTCACCTAGTTGCCAATGCAGCATTTCTAATTTTATTTAGTTTAAATTGATGTATTAAATTAGCTAATACTGAAAACTGAAATAAAAATTAATATCAAACTTCAGCAAAAAAAAAAAAAAAAAGATTCTTAATACTGTGATGACATTGATGAAAAAATGACATTTATCGGTGGTCCAGATATTAAAGATCCAGTACAAAAGTCTGCATATCGGTTAAAAATATCACTTGATTATCAGCCTCTAGTCATATCGTTAATGGTTTTTGTGTGTGTGTGTGTGTGTGTGTGTGTGTGTGTGTGTGTGTGTGTGTGGAGGCGGAGCGGCTCAGTCAGCAGGTGTGGGCGGCAGAACTGTGTGAGCGCGAGCGTGAGCTCCAGCAGAGAGAAAACACACTACTGCAGCACCAGCGCAGCGTTCACAGGACTCAAAGCAGTGGAGGAGGAAGTGCTCAGACGCGTCCAGTCGCTGCAGCAGGTCTCGCATCACAGTCAAGCCAAGCAACATTTATTTCTATAGCGCTTTATACAATACAGATCGATTCAATGCAGCTTCACAGTAACACTCCACAACAAATAACAGCAAACTTCATCAAATATGAGGCTAATTCCAAATATGTTTGGGTTTTTTCTACAGCAATATCAGCAAGAGACAAATGAGCTGGAAGCTGCTCTGAAGCAGAAGACCAAAGAGAACAAGAGGATGAAGTCCAGTTTTGATTCCATGAAGGAATTAAATGATTCTATGAAGAAACAGGTGTGTGTTAAATATATATACAGTACAGTCCAAAAGTTTGGAACCACTAAGATTTTTAATGTTTTTAAAAGAAGTTTCGTCTGCTCACCAAGGCTACATTTATTTAATTAAAAATACAGTAAAAAACAGTAATATTGTGAAATATTATTACAGTTTAAAATAACTGTGTACTATTTAAATATATTTGACAAAGTAATTTATTCCTGTGATGCAAAGCTGAATTTTCAGCATCGTTACTCCAGTCTTCAGTGTCACATGATCCTTCAGAAATCATTCTAATATGATGATTTGCTGCTCAAGAAACATTTATGATTATTTTCAATGTTGAAAACAGTTGTGTACTTTTTTTTTTAGGATTCCTTGATGAATAGAAAGTTCAAAAGAACAGCATTTATCTGAAATACAAAGCTTCTGTAGCATTATACACTACCGTTCAAAAGTTTGGGGTCAGTAAGAATTTTTATTTTTATTTTTTTGAAAAGAAATGAAAGAAATGAATACTTTTATTCAGCAAGGATGCATTAAATCAATCAAAAGTGGCAGTAAAGACATTTATAATGTTACAAAAGATTAGATTTCAGATAAACACTGTTCTTTTGAACTTTCTATTCATCAAATAATCCTGAAAAAAAATATTGTACACATTAAATGTTTCTTGAGCAGCAGATCAGCATATTAGAATGATTTCTGAAGGATCATGTGACACTGAAGACTGGAGTAATGATGCTGAAAATTCAGCTTTGCATCACAGGAATAAATTACTTTGTGAAATATATTCAAATAGAAAACAGTTATTTTAAATTGTAATAATGTTTCACAATATTACTGTTTTTACTGTATTTTTAATTAAATAAATGTAGCCTTGGTGAGCAGACGAAACTTCTTTTAAAAACATTAAAAATCTTAGTGGTTCCAAACTTTTGGACTGTACTGTATATCTTTTGTAACATTATAAATCTTTTGTAGTATGAGATAAATCTGGTGTCAGTTCGTCATCACACTGTATATTTGGCTCAGTTGCATTGCTGCACGTGTGTTTGTTTCTGTTTCTCATGATGAGTAACGAGAGTTTGTTTGTGCAGCTTAATGAGGTCAGTGAGCAGAACAGGAAGTTGGAAAGTCAGTCTCGGAAAGTTCAAGCTCGCCTGGAGAACCTGCAGGTACGTGACAAGCACTTGCACGTTTTTATGATTATTAATGCAGTTTTTGCTGCTTCATATTTTTGTGGAAACTATGATACATTACCATTCAAAAGTTTGGGGTAAATAAGATATAAAAAAAAGAGAAATTCATATTTTTATTCACCAAGGGCGCATTAAATTGATCAAAAATGACAGTAAAACATTTATCATGTTATAAAAGATTTCTGTTTTAAAGTCCCCGTGTGGTGAAAATCAAGTTTTTAATGTTGTTTATATGTCTATGTGGTGTTTTTAATATGCTTTAAGACAAACCATGTGCAAATTCATAAGTCAACACTTTAAAACAAAGACAGTCTCAAACCTGTAATCGTTAGTGTTTCTTATGTCACAAACTACCTTGTAACCAATTAAATCTACATGCCGGCGGGCTTTAGCATATCATTAACTATGATGCATTATTAGCTGTATATATAACATAGTCAAGCAAAAGACTAATCATATTAATTACCGTTGTGTGTCCGATGTTGTAAAAAGCGATACCATTGTGCAGCGTTTACCTCAGTAAGTTGACCGAGTGGATCTCGTCTGAGCTTGTGAGAGTGAGTGGAGGCGGGGCTAATTAGCATATTCATAGATCCGCATATATTAAATGTAGAGTTACATTTAAGCTATTTTAAGGCATGAAGAACTTTTTTTCACAGGAAAAAAACGTTTAAATATGTCATCTTGGTGATCAAAGATGAGTTTTAATGGATAAAATTATTGACTACAGGAGGACTTAAAATAAATGCTGTTCTTTTGAACTTTCTATTACTCAAAAAATCCTGAAAATAACAAATTATCACAATTTCCACAAAAAATTTAACTGTTTTCAACATTGATAATAATCATAAATGTTTCTTGAGCAGCAAATCATCATATAAGAATGATTTCTGAAGGATCATGTGACACTGAAGACTGATGAAAAATTCAGCTTTGATCACAGGAATAAATTACACTTTACTATATATTCACATAGAAAACAGCTGATTTACATTATAAAAATATTTCACACATTTTTACTGTATTTTTGATCAATAAATGCAGCCTTGATGAGCAGAAGAGCCTCTTTCAAAAACTTAAAAATCGTAATTATTTCAAGCTTCAGCACAATTGAACTCTGGGAGTTCACAAAAGCTCCTCTGGGACATTTCTCTGTGTTTGGTGAAGCTTTGAGCTCATGCATCGCTAATATAAACCGGTGTTTTTGTGCTCGCAGAGAAAGTACGAGTCCTTCACGACACACCGGGGCCGAGAACCTGCTGTTCCCAAAGCCTGGAAACCAGAAAATCCTCCGTCAAATAAAGCAGCAGGCAAGGTAAATCGAGCACAAGCTCTGTTCTCAGTTCACCGTCGTGGGTTTGATTTAATGAAAGTGTGACGCAGCGTAAATTTGCCTTGATCTTTTGACATTCAAGAAGTACCATTAAAACATCCTGCAAGTTTAATCCTCCTCATTATAAACAAGGCGTTCATTTAATCAAGCTCCAAAAACGGTTGGTTTTGATATTGCAGGATCTGTGACGTCACATGGGCAAATACAGAGAAAGACATCAACAATATTCAAAACCTAATGTTCCCATAATGTTTGTGAAATTATAAAATGAAACGCATGTTTTTGCTAACCTTCGCTTAGACAAGAAAACATTTTTAAAACATTAAAAAAAAACATTCAGAATAACATTTCCATAACTTAATCATGTTTTTGTCTGACATCAGGCCGGCGTTCACGGCCCCTCGGTGAAGCTGCTGGCGCTTCTGTTGGATTGGGTTGTGGATGGTCAGCTGGTAGAGGTCAGAGACGGGTCAAACCTCACCGGCCGCGAGCCGTACGCCACACTGCGCCCCTCACTGCATGAGAGATGTGCCAAGGTTCGTCTGACGTGTTTCATCACAGACTTTCACTGAGCTTTGCTGTTAAAAAACTTCATGAAAACATGTCCAGATCACATTTCACAGTTTTTTATTTTGCAGTGAAAATGAATCTGTAACATTTTACAATAAGGTTTCATTTGTTAAAGGTCCCGTTCTTCGTGATCCCATGTTTCAAACTTTAGTTAGTGTGTCATGTTGTTGTTAGAGTATAAATAAAATCTGTAAAATTTTAAAGCTCAAAGTTCAATGCCAAGCGAGATATTTTATTTAACAGAAGTCGCCTACATCGAACGGCCAGTTTGGACTACATCCCTCTACTTCCTTCTTTAATGACGTCACTAAAACAGTTTTTTGACTAACCTCCGCCCACAGGAATACACAAGAGTTGCGTTTGTAGAGTGTGTTTGTCGCCATGTCGTCGAAACGCTGTTATTTTCATCCCGCAGTCCAATCACCGGGTCTGATTCCGGCTCAAATTGATAGGGTAAAATTAAAGACATGTTTACAATAACACTGAGCGCGTGCATCTCCACGTTATGGTAAGAGGCGTGACCTTTCCGGGCAAGATGCACTAAACTGCTGTCGAATCACAACACAGGAACCGCTGGCACAATCAGAACTCGTTACGTATTTCTGAAGGAGGGACTTCATAGAACAAGGAAGTCATCAGCCCGTTTTTATGACAGTGGAAACAGCGGTATACAGATAAGTAAATTATGTGAAAAATACTGTGTTTTTTTACACGCGAAACATGAACACGTTATATTGCACACTATAAACACAATCAAAGCTTCAAAAAACCACGAAAAACGGGACCTTTAAACGTGTTTCATCACAGACTTTCACTGAGCTTTGCTGTTAAAAAACTTCATGAAAACATGTCCAGATCACATTTCACAGTTTTTTATTTTGCAGTGAAAATGAATCTGTAACACTTTACAATAAGGTTTCATTTGTTAACATGTATAAGCGACTTTAGTTAAAATGAACTAACAATAAACAATACTGCAGGATTTATTAATCTTAAAGGGTTAGTTCACCCAAAAATTAAGCTTCTGTCATTTATTACTCACCATCATGCCGTTCCACACCTGAATAGACATCTGACCGCGCTCAAACGCGTCCAGTCAGAGCCAGTTGCGTTCAGTCTGCGATTACAGTCGGTGTTCAAATTCCATGTGTGAGTATATAAATCTGCTTCAGTCGCAGGAAACAATCGTTATGTGTGTTCAGTTCAGTCTTAGAATGTTTCAGCTAATCGTTAGGTGTGTCCCCGGCTTAACGCGTAAATCACTCGCGCTTAACGCTTCATTCACGTCTGGTGTGAACGCACCATTACGGGTGTGGAACGACATGAGGGTGAGTAATAAATTACATAATTTTCGTTTTTGGGTGAACTAACCCTTTAATGTTAGTCTCAACATTTACTAATAAATTCAAAAGTTGTACTCACATGAACATTAACAAAGGTTATGATGTTTTGAAGCGGCTGTCATCATTCTCATGTTGTGTTGTCAGGCGTTGCCTGTGCTGGTGGAGCAGCTTCATCAGACCCCTGCGATGGAGCCGTCACTGCTGCTGTCTCTGCTCCGCTGCGTCTACTGCTGCCTGCTGCTTCTGGAGCGCAGCTCACAGGTACCAGACACACCCCGCGTCTCATCACAGTACCATAGCATCTTACATTATCAACAAATGAATGGGATCTCATTAAAAATTGTGTCTAGCTGCACTCTGCGGCAGGAGACGCTTCATTGTCATCTTCATCTCTCACAGTTCAGTGTGTTTCCATATGCTTTAGTTTGAAGGGAGCTGCTTAAATCACAAGTTTTACACTTTTTTCATCTTCTGCATGTCCAAGAACTAGCTTTGTCTGACGTTTTGCACAAAAAATGTACACGTTTCCTAATTTTGCTAGCTGTTTTATTTCATTTGGGCTGTAGAGTGTGTTTTGATGCCACATCTCTCTCTCTCTCTCTTCCAGCACTCTGTCCTGACCTCCACGCTGAGGAGGCTGGGTGAGGAGGTGTCTCGTGGATCATGTGACCCGGCTCGCCCGCGGGCCTGTCCGCTGTTTAAGAGCTCCTGTCTCCACACGCGCTTCCTGTGCAGCCTCATCATCATCAAAACCATCAGTCAAGGTCATCCATGTTTGAGCAAATGTGTTATTTTGTCCTGAAATGAGTCTAATGGTCAAGAATCACTCAGAATTATCATGCAGTTTCTGTAGTTTTCATATTGTGCAAAAAGATCTGTTTTCTGTTTGCACTTTACAGTAAGGTTTCATTTGTTAGCTTTAGTTAACTTGAACTAACAATGAAAATACTTCTAAAGCAGTTATTAATCTTAATGTTACTTTCAACATTTAGTAA
Organism: Megalobrama amblycephala; assembly: GCF_018812025.1. Taxonomy (NCBI): domain Eukaryota; kingdom Metazoa; phylum Chordata; class Actinopteri; order Cypriniformes; family Xenocyprididae; genus Megalobrama; species Megalobrama amblycephala. Next base: position 43,905,587 of record NC_063049.1, read on the forward strand.
TGCATTATTAAAATCAAAAGTTGTCTTTTTGTGCTCATATATACCAGTAATTAAATAATTGAACATTGTTTATTACAATGTTAAGATAAATAGACAATCATTATATGCATTAATATTAATATTTGTGATTATTACATATATATATATATATATATATACACACACACACTAGTGGCCAAAAGTCCAGAGGAGATATTTGTTTTTAATGAGCCTACAAGTTCAATTAAACCATCAAAATATCAAAATATGAGAAAAATATTAGGTTTTTTAAAAATATTTAAAATATGAGAGAATAACAAAACACTAAACTTGGTTAAGGTATTTGTCTGGCAAAATTATTTGGGGAAAAAAGTCCAACTACAGCTAGAGGTTTTATTTTACTATGCAGAACAAATGCATAAAAAAACAAAAAGCTGACAGGAAAAAGCAAACATTGACTACAACATAATCAGGCATTAATATTTCATTGTTTTTGCATGTGTTTATAATTTCTTTGTATGGCAGTCTGGATAAAAATTATTTTGGCGCAATGTTTCATTGCATTATTATCACAAATAAAACAATCGACTCCATGCACAACTATGCAATTTTTTAATAATATTTGAATAAAGGGTGAATATGTCAATTTTCCTAGGCTGGACATCACTTTTGGCCACTACATGTATGTACATATAAAAATATTAATTGTATATATATGTAAGCAATAAGGTACTCGAGGCTAGTGCTGTATCGTGAATAAGTCACGGCTGAAGGGCGTTGTTAGGAGTTTGACTTATTCACGATACAGCACTAGCCTCGAGTACCTTATTGCTTTTATAAAACACACAATACAAATATTAAAGCCAGAAATATGCATCAATGCAACTTTCATGAAGTAAACTTTCACTAAAAGCCTTCCTTCCGCCGGAAAAAATAGTCCCTGACTGTGAACTGCAACAGAAGTTAAATTATTACGCCATTAGATGGCAGCAAAGACTGTCTTTACGAGTGTGTCAGTCAGTAGCGAAGACTTTTATATTGAAAAGACTGAATTGTTTTGAAAACGGAACAAGATGCAACTGATAAATGCTTTGACTAGCGCTGTCAGTCACGGAAAACCCCTTAAATGTTAAAAGGACAAGATATTGCAGCGGATATTTAAACAGATTTTTTATTATGAACATAGGACTGACCTGAAGGAAAATGCTAAATCTGAATGCAGGTAATAAACTCGCTCACTCGACCTCTTTCTCACAATACTCTTCTACAGTAAGATTCAATGAACAATATCAGTCGTTTACATTGCTAAGGGTGTTGTGTAGTGATACACAGAACCGTTGGGTGAAGCGGTCATAGCCGTGTTTTATCGTGAATAAAACACAGCTATTGACCAATCAGAATCAAGGACAAGTACAAATCGTTTTATAAATATATAAAACAATTTAAAATAACCTTTTTCTTAATTTAAGCTAGAATTTAAGAATTTATGAAGTGGACTTTTTGTGTATGGACGTTTTATAAATGGTTCATGCAGGAATTGTAGGTTCACATTTAGGATCTTTCTGTGCATGTCTATAAATGAGGTCTGCTCACATTCACATTCTGCTCTTTCACGGTGTCTGCAGCAGGTGGCAGTGTTGTACACGAGTCTGCAGTTCATCTCATACTTTATTTGCTTTGCTTTTATATGCTTAAAAAGCCACAGAAAGTCAGTTTCCCATTAATAAATAGTTTATTCCTGACACAGAAAGTCATGGAAAACCTGGAGATACTTCATGGAAATCAATAACATGTTGAAGTCATGAACATTCCTTTAGTCAGTATAAACTGATGTCTAAAACATCTCAATAACATTAATCTGATCTCTATTACAGCGTTTCTGCGGGTCTTAAATTCACCCTTCCATAAATTAAGGTCTTAAAACAAGAACAAGTATTTGTCAGTGGGGCACAAAAACTTTCCCCTTTGGATCCAGTTGATTTTTCTGACTGCATTGGCAGATATTTGTTCTTGTTTTAAGAATAAACTCAGAAAACGAGACTTTACATCATCTTAAGTCTTCTTAACACTTATAGGGGCTTTGGGGTCTTATAAACGACATTTGCTAAAATAAAAACAAATGTTCTCTTTGTCCAAATGACATGAAACTTTGTACAGTTGTTAACACTTTCTAGATCTACAAATTAAAAAAAAAAAATTGGAGTGATATCTTGTTTTTATGTTAGTGTAGGAAAAAAAAAACACACTCAGGGTCTTTGGGGTCTCCAGACAGGCAACAAAATGTAATTTTGTAACAAAATAATTGTTTTTTAAAAAACTAATGTAATTTTACTTTGTTTATTAATGTTTTTACTCAACATTTGTGGAGTTTTTGGAGGATTTATCTTTTTTTTTTAATTTATATAAATAAATTAAACAATATTTTTTTAAAATAAGTTTTTATACAAAAACAGCTTTTTACGGAAGAGGATTGGGGCCAAGCAATAATAAAAAAATAAAACCATCTCAAGATTAAAGTTGTTAAATTTCAAGAAAAAAGTCGAGATAAAATGTTGAGAATAAAGTCATTATGAGAAAAAAGTTGTTAAATTACGATAACAAATTTGTTAAATTATGAAAAAAATGTTTTTACATTTCGAGAAAAAAGTCGAGATAAAATGTTGAGAATAAACTCGTTAAATTACGAGAAAAAAACTTGTTAAATTTCGAGAAAAAAGTTGAGATACAATGTTGAGAATAAAGTCATTATGAGAAAAAAGTCGTTATATTACGAGAACAAATTCGTTAAATTATGAGAAAAATGTCGTTAAATTTCGAGAAAAAAGTCGAGATAAAATGTTGAGAATAAACTTGTTAAATTACGAGAAAAAACACGTTAAATTATGAGAACAAAGTCGTTAAATTACGAATTTGTTCTCATAATTTAACAACTTTTTTCTCGTAATTTAATGAGTTTATTCTCAACATTTTATTTCAACTTTTTTCTCAAAATGTAACAACTTTAATCTCGAGATGGTTTTATTTTTTTTATTATTGCTTGGCCCTAATCCTCTTCCGTAGCTTTTTATGTAAAATTCACTTTATAAAGACCCACATTTCTAACTTTCATTCATGGGGATAACATGGATAATTTGACATGGTTTAGTGTGAGATTTTTGTCCATCTTTTGGAAAATGCAGTTTTAAAAGTAAAAAATTATCACTTTATCCAGCAGATGGCAGCAGAGCTCCACTATTTGCTATTTGACTGACTGAAAGACTCTTTTCACAAGTATTTTCAGTTGGATTCATATCTATCTATTATGAAATCACAATTATAACAATAAAAATTACTTTTTGTCAAAGTTTAGTATTTTTCGTAATGGAAAAAAAGGCTTAGAAAATGGACAAAATTCATCCTCAAAATCAACATTATTGAAAAACAAATTTTTTGCAGTACAAAAAAAAAAAAGATAAACTTTGACAAAAAGTAATTTTTATTGTTATAATTGTGATTTAGATATATAATTTCATAATATTTAGATATGAATCCAGCTGAAAATACTTGTGAAAAGATGTCTTTCAGTCAGTCAAATAGCAAATAGTGGAGCTCTGCTGCCATCTACTGGTAAAAATGATTTTTTTACTTTTATAACTGCATTTTCCAAAAGATGGGCAAAAATCTCACACTAAACCATGTCAAATTATCCATGTTATCCCCATGAATGAAAGTTAGAAATGTGGGTCTTTTATAAAGTGAATTTTACATAAAAAGCTGTTTTTGTATAAAAACCTATTTATTTATTTATTTATTTATTTTTATTTATTTATATAAAAAAAAAAAAAAAAGATAAAGCCTCCAAAAATTGCACAAATGTGAAGTAAAAACATTAATAAACAGAGTAAAATTACATTTGTTTAAAAAAAAAATAAAAAAAAATATTTTGTTATAAAATTACATTTTGTTGCCTGTCTGGAGACCCCAAAGACCCTGAGTGTGCTTCCCAAAGGAAGACCGCACAAGGGTTAAGTCATTTTGCATCTCCAATAAATGTATGTTGGACGTTGCAGAATCCCTGTATTACATGAATCACTAATCCACTAATTATTAGTTATTAAGTTAAGAATCCTCATCCAGTAATCCTACAGGAATCTGTGAGTGTGACGGAGAAGTGCGTGATGGAGCAGTTTGTGTTGAGTGAGGATGAGTGTGTGTCTCACGGCTCTGCACACATGTGGCTCTTTAACACTGGTGACGAGTTCGAGCCGTTGTTTGTTGTGCTGCGAGTGAAGCTGAGCAGATCTGTCGGCACACTGAGATCAACACACTCCTTCACTGATTTCTGGGATGATGCTCCTGCACTCGTTTAGCAGTTTGGGTTCACTTCATTCTTGTAACATGATAATATTTTTTAGCAGGTTTCAGGTCATTGAACATCAAGTGGCGACCGAGTCAAATCAAGTCAAGTCAGCTTTATTTCTTCAGCGCTTTATACAGTACAGATCGTTTCAAAGCAGCTTCACAGTGATAAACATGAAATAACAGAATCAATAATGCAAACTACATCAAATATCAGATGAATTCAAATTCTGCTGTAAAGCAGCTCTAAAAGACAATTTTAAACTTATTTGTTTATTTATTTATTTAAATCAAATGTTTATTTAGTTATTTATTGAAATAAAATTTTGTTCATTTGTTTTTCATTCTATTTATTTTAATAAAATGTATTACTTATGTAAATCAAATTGAATCTATTCATTGAAGTAAACTTATTTATTTTTATTTATTTAAATGTAGTTATTTAAATCAAACTGAATTTATTTAAATCATTTAAGTAAAAATATGTATGTATTCATTTCTGTTTATTTAAATAATTTTAATTAAATGTGTTTAGTTATTTTAAAAAAAATTGAATTATTTAAATATTTTAAATACCTTGAATTTATTTTTATTTATTTAAATAATTTAAAATGTTTTAGTTATTTATTTAAATCAAATTTAATTTGTTTAAATAAAAATGTATTTATTCATTTTTATTTATTTAATAATTTTAATTAAATGTTCAGCTATTTAAATCAAATTGCATTTATTTAAATTTAAATAAACTTATTGTTATTTTTATTTATTTAAACAATTTTAATTTAATGTTTTTAGTTTAAATAAAACATGTATTTATTCATTTTTATTTCAATAATTTTAATTAAATGTGTTCAGTTATTTAAATCAAATTGCATTTATTTATTTATTTATTTATTTAAATCATTTAAATAAAACATATATTCCTTTTTATTTAAATAATTTTAAATAAATGTGTTTATTTAAATCACATTGAATTAATTTATTTTTAAAATTTAAATACAACTTTTTGGTTATTTTTATTTATTTAAATAATTTTAAATGTTTTTAGTTATTTATTTAAATCAAATTTAATTTATTTAAATAAAAATGTATTTATTCATTTTTATTTATTTAATATTTTTAATTAAATGTTCAGCTATTTAAATCAAATTGCATTTATTTAAATTTAAATAAACTTATTTAGTTATTTTTATTTATTTAAACAATTTTAATTGAATGTTTTTACTTTAAATAAAACATGTATTTATTAATTTTTATTTCAATAATTTTAATTAAATGTGTTCAGTTATTTAAATCAAATTGCATTTATTTATTTAAATCATTTAAATAAAACATGTATTCCTTTTTATTTAAATCATTTTAAATAAATGTGTTTATTTAAATCAAATTGAATTAATTTATTTAAAAAAATTTAAATACAACTTTTTGGTTATTTGTATTTATTTAAATAATTTTAAATGTTTTTAGTTATTTATTTAAATCAAATTTAATTTATTTAAATAATTTAAATAAAAACGTAATTTAAATAACCAAAACTTAATTTAAATTATTTAATTTAAATTATTTAAATAAATAAATTAATTTTTTTTTTAAATAACTAAACACATTTATTTAAAATTATTTTAATAAAAAGGAATATATGTTTTATTTAAATGATTTAAATAAATAAATGCAATTTGATTTAAATAACTGACCACATTTAATTAAAATTATTGAAATAAAAATAAAAATTTAAATTGAATTAATTTATTTAAAAAATTTAAATACAACTTTTTGGTTATTTTTATTTATTTAAATAATTTAATAATAGTTATTTAAATCAACTTTTATTATATATATGTTTTTATTTTTTATTTAATCAAATGTATTTATTTAGCCAGTGTCTTTATTCAGCCTAATTCAGTTCAGTGTTGATTCAGTTTAGTATAATACGTTTTATCGTACAAAAATAAATGAAGATTCCTTGTAATTGCAGTGCTAAATATGAACTATTCTGTGTTTATTTGTATTTTATTATTTGCATGTAGCATATAGTTTCAAGTCACCTTTATTTCTATGGCGCTTTATACAATACAGATCGATTCAAAGCAGCTTCACAGTGATAAACAGGAAACAATGATTCAAACTTCATCAGAAACTAGTTGAATTCAGCTATAAGCCGCTCTACAGAAGACAGTAGTGATTTAGTTTGGTTCAGTAACGGTGTCGATGTTGCATCATTTCTCCTTCCTGAACTGTTGTTTTTCTTCTTCTCTCTGTCCTGTAGTGGACGTTCTGGCTCAGGCTGTGGACGTTGTGTCCTGTGCGGTGCGGACCGATGAAGGACAGACGCTCTTCCTGGAGTACCGGGCTCTGCCGGCGGTTCTGGCTCTGCTGAGAGGTGGCAGTCCCGGCCTGCTGGCTCCGTCCGTAGACGTCCTGCTACAGATGAGCTCAGAATCACGTGAGGAACCCTTCTTGTTGCTCAGCATTGTGTGATGTGTGTCATGTGATTCTGCTGAGTCACAACACTGATGTATTCAGTCTTTTAGATGCCACGGACCCCAAAATATGATCATCATCCTTAAGCGAGGGAATAATCCTACATCCTAAAATTTAAAACACAATGAAATATTTTTATTTAGAAAGACCCAGTTAATACTGTGAAAAATACTGTACTGTTAGATGTGTTGTTTTATTAATTTTATTGTTCATTTTAAATCAATTAATTTATTTATATATTTTTATTTTATTTGAATCCAATTTATTGATTTATTACTTATTTAAATCAAATGTATATATTTTAATTTATTTTAATCCAATCCATTTGTTTATTTTTATTTAAAAAAATGTTTTTTTATTTATTGAAAACAAAAATAATTTGTTTATTTATTTTTAAATTATTTCTTTTAATTTTCTTTATAATAAATAATTATTTAATTATTTGTTATTTTATTTGTTAATTTATTTATATATTTTCAATTTTATTTATTTGTTTTAATCTAATTATTTTAATCATATTTGTTAATTTATTACTTATTTAAATCAAATTGTATTTATTTATTTTAATTTATTTTAATCAAATCCATTTATGTATTTAAGTTTTTTTGATTTATTTAAATAAATGTTTATTTATTTGTTATTTATTGAAAACAGTGTTAATTTGTTTCAGTCTGTTTATTTTTAAATTAATTATTTAAAATATTCATTTTATTAACTTTATAATAAATAATTATTTAATTTATTTATTATTTGATCAATTAATTTAATTAACTTTAAAAATACTTTAAAATTTGATTAAATTAAAAAATGTTTTTCATTTGTTTTAATCTAATTATTTATTTTATTTTATTTATTTTAACAAAATGCATTTATGCATTTAAGTATTTTATTTATTTAAATAACTGTTTATTTATTTATTGTTTATTGAAAACAAATTAATTTATTTGTTTCAGTCTATTTATTTTAAAATTATTTATTTTAATTATCTTTATAATAAATAATTATTTAATTATTTGTTATTTTATCAGTTAATTTATTTATATATTTTCAATTTTATTTGTTTTAATCTAATTATTTTAATCAAATCCATTTATGTATTTAAGTATTTTTATTTATTTAAATAAATGCTTATTTATTTGTTATTTATTGAAAACAAAGTGTTAATTTGTTACAGTCTGTTTATTTTTAAATTAATTATTTAAAATATTAATTTTATTAACTTTATAATAAATAATTATTTAATTTATTTATTATTTGATCAATTAATTTAATTAACTAAATTTGATTAAATTAAAAAATATTTTTCATTTGTTTTAATTTATTTATTTTATTTTATTTATTTTAACAAAATGCATTCATGCATTTAAGTATTTTATTTATTTAAATAATTGTTTATTTATTTATTGTTTATTGAAAACAAATTAATTTATTTGTTTGAGTCTATTTATTTTAAAATTATTTATTTTTGTTTTTATCATTTAGTTTAATAATTTATTTGTTTTTTATTGTTTAATATATAATATAAGTATATAATATATTTATAAACTGTATATAAAATGTATATTTTTAGTTATTTATTTTTTTATTATCTATTATTTATAAAATATACTTAATTTGAATCAAATTGAATTTATGTAAATAATTTAAATAAAACAATTTTTTTAAATTATTTAAATAATCTTAATAAAATGTTTTATTTAGTTGTTTTTATTTATTTAAATGATAATGATATTTGATTTTTTTTTTTTTATTTAATCAAATTTATTTTAGTTTAATCTTATTTCTTAAACTCCTCCATGGACCCTCAAGCGATTCTGCGGGTCAGTAAACCAGCGCATGGTTTTTGTGGTTCAATAATGGGTTGAATTAAATTCCCATCACAGTAATGGCGGCGTACACGTATCAGGTCACCGATGTGATTTTGATAGGGCGTTGCACATTCTCAGCCCCGCTGGACTGTGAGTTGGTGAGAAACACTCGTGAGTCGTTAAAGCGAGCGCGTTTACGAGACGGGCCAGGAATGTGCCGCTCACTTTCTTACGCGGTGACACTGAACAGACGTGAGCAGCGCAGCGCCGAGCGCTTTACAGTGAGCTGGTCTGGCAATTAGGGAGCTTTACAGGAGGATAATTATGGGAACGTGTGAAGGGTGGAGCGGGAGGTCACGTCTGAGGTCAGCTGCGGTTGTCTGGTCGAAGCTCTGCCGTCCGCTTTAATGCGCTCCATGTGTCCATGTGCAGCTCCTAAATCAGCTCAGACAAAAGACTTTAACAGACTCGCGCTAGACCTGTAAGAGACAGCGGAAGTGGAGCTCGGACAGAAACTAGAAGTTGTGGAAATGACCAGAAGACTGTAGCTGGTTTCTCAAGTGCAGAAATGTCTTGCCTTTTCATGCACTGGTCAATTTTTAACCTATACTGGATGTAAACTATACAGCAGCGTTTCACGCACACGATTTAAAGCCATAAATCCACTCGAGAATCACTTTTCCACAATGAGAATCACAGACTAATGTTCCTCTGTCCATCAGGGATGCTGTCGGCTTTTCTGGATCAGTGCAGCACTGAAGATTTCTTCCGCTGCGCCTCGACGTTCCTCCGTAACCCTCGTCTGGAGCCGCCGCTGATGGAGAAGATGCTCATGCTCCTGCAGAAGCTCTCCAGTGTCCGGTTAGTCTCTCACACTTCCCTCATCTAACTCAGGGGATCCAGGCCACAGGGGACAAACGTTCAGAGAAAAATTGTGTAGCAATAAATAAATAAATAATACAAATAACTAATTACCTGACTAAATAAATAAACAAATAAATCACATTTGATTCAAGTAACTAAGAAATTAATATATTTGAATCAAATAAATAAAAAAAAAATAATAATAATAAATGTATATATTTTAATTAAAAAAAAAAAAAAAAAAAAAAAAAAAAATATATATATATATATATATATATATATATATATATATATATATAATAAAAAATGTGAAATAATTAATAAATAAAATAAGTTTAAAACAAATAACTAAATAAATAAATACATGATTAAATTTAAAAAAATGATTAAAATAAATCACATTTCAAATGACTAAAAAATTAATCCATATGAATCAAATACATTTAAATAAATATTTTTTTAATATAAGATTAAACCAATTAAGTAACTAAATAAATATAATATATATAAATAAAATAAAGTTTGATAAAATATTAAAATAAATCACAAATTTTAGTAAAATTAAAATTAAATATATATATAAATATAAAATATATAAATATACAAAATATTGAAATAAATAAAAATAAGATTAAACCAATTAACTAAATACATTTGATTAAAATAAAAAATGATTAAAATAACTAATAAATTAATACATTTGAATAAAAAAATAAAATAAATATTAAAAATATAATTTAAATAAAAAAATTAAAAAAGATTAAACCAATTAACTTAACTAATACATTAATGCATTTGAATACAATAAATTAAAAAAAATTAATAAAAAAAATTAAAATAAGATAAAGCTAATTAACTAAATACATTTGAATAAAAATAAATAAAATATTTTAATAAATAACTAAAAGAAAAAAAACATTTAAATTAAAAAAATATTCAAATAAATTAATAAATGTGATTAAAATAAATGCATTAATAAAAATAAATATTAATAAAATTTGATTTATTAAATAACATCTAATAGTACAGTGCAATGATGTAACAGAAACTAAATATTTTTCAAATGATATTTTACACATTTATAATATCGGTTTTTCACATTATATTTTATATAGGAGAATATATAGCTGCCTTTTCAGTTTTAGGATGGGGGTCCCTCGCACGAGGATGATCATATTTGGGGATCCGTGGCATCTAAAGATTGAAAACCCCTGATCCAATCAGCCATCATCATATTGGTTGTTTCTACAAGGGAAAAGCGACTCATTAGTTTAGTTTGGTTTTTCTAAACAGTGTCAGAAGATCTCTAGAGTGCAGTGACTTCACTGGAAAACCTTCTTCCTGTCGGTCCAGTTAAAGAGGGATCAGCTGTAGGTCATGTGTGTATCGGGAGGTTCAGCTGTGATTCTGTTGTGTGTGTTTTTTGGTGCAGGAAGAACAAGCGTCTGTTTGAAGTGTCGTCGCTGCATTTGTTGCTGCAGGAGATGCACAGAACCGCTGACCGCTCTCAAGCCTTCCTCAACATCAACCTCAGTTCCATCCTGCTCAACCTGGGCCTGCTCACACGTTCATAACACACTCAAAACACACTCATAACACGCTCAAAACACACACAAAACACACTCAAAACACACTCATAACACGATCATAACGCTCATAACACACTCATAACATGCTCATAACACATAACGTTCATAACATGCTCATAACACACTCATAACACACTCATAACGCTCATAACACACTCATAACACACTCATAACACTCATAACACACTCATAACACGCTCATAACATGCTCATAACACACTCATAACACACATAACGCTCATAACACACGCATAACATGCTCATAACACATACCGTTCATAACACGCTCATGACAAGCTCATAACACACGCTCATAACGCTCATAATGCTCATAACGCGCTCATAACGTTCATAACACGCTCATAACAAGCTCATAACACACTCATAACGCGCTCATAACGTTCATAACACGCTCATAACAAGCTCATAACGTTCATAACGCTCATAACAAGCTCATAACGCGCTCATAACGTTCATAACACGCTCATAACAAGCTCATAAAACGCTCATAACAAGCTCATAACGCTCATAACAAGCTCATAACACACTCATAACGCGCTCATAACGTTCATAACACACTCATAACACGCTCATAACAAGCTCATAACACGCTCATAACAAGCTCATAACGTTCATAACGCTCATAACAAGCTCATAACACACTCATAACGCGCTCATAACGTTCATAACACGCTCATAACAAGCTCATAACACGCTCATAACACGCTCATAACAAGCTCATAACGTTCATAACACGCTCATAACAAGCTCATAACACACTCATAACACGCTCATAACGCTCATTACACGCTCATAACAAGCTCATAATGCACTCATAACGCTCACAACACGCTCATAACGTTCATAACACGCTCATAACACGATCATAATGCTCATAACACACTCTCAACACTCATAACAAGCTCAAAGCGCTCATAACACGCTCATAACAAGCTCATAACACGCTCATAACGCTCATAATGCTCATAACACGCTCATAACGCTCATAACACGCTCATAACAAGCTCATAACACGCTCATAACACGCTCATAACGCTCATTACACGCTCATAACAAGCTCATAATGCACTCATAACGCACTCATAACGCTCACAACACGCTCATAACGTTCATAACACGCTCATAACACGATCATAATGCTCATAACACACTCTCAACACTCATAACAAGCTCAAAGCGCTCATAACACGCTCATAACAAGCTCATAACACACTCATAACACGCTCATAACGCTCATTACACGCTCATAACAAGCTCATAATGCACTCATAACGCACTCATAACGCTCACAACACGCTCATAACGTTCATAACACGCTCATAACACGATCATAATGCTCATAACACACTCTCAACACTCATAACAAGCTCAAAGCGCTCATAACACGCTCATAACAAGCTCATAACACGCTCATAACGCTCATAATGCTCATAACACGCTCATAACGCTCATAACACGCTCATAACAAGCTCATAACACGCTCATAACAAGCTCATAACACACTCATAACACGCTCATAACAAGCTCATAATGCACTCATAACGCACTCATAACACGCTCACAACACGCTCATAACGTTCATAACACGCTCATAACACGATCATAATGCTCATAACACACTCTCAACACTCATAACAAGCTCATAAAGCGCTCATAACACGCTCATAACAAGCTCATAACACACGCTCATAACGCTCATAACGCTCATAATGCTCATAACACGCTCATAACGCGCTCATAACGCGCTCATAACACGCTCACAACACGCTCATAACGTTCATAACGCGCTCATAACGCGCTCATAACACGCTCACAACACGCTCATAACGCTCATAACACTCAACACTCATAACAAGCTCATAACACACTCATAACACAATCATAACATTCATAACACGCTCATAACACGTGCTCATTACACGCACTCATTATGCTAATAACGCTCATAGCACGCTCAATGCTAATAACACGCTCATGACGCTAATAACAAGCTCGTAACGTTCATAACAAGCTCGTAACGTTCATAACAAGCTCATAACGTTCATAACAAGCTCATAACACGATCATAACGCTCATAACGTTCATAACATGCTTATTACACGTGCTCATTACACGCGCTCATTACGCTAATAACACACTCATAACACTAATAACGCTCATAGCACGCTCATACCGCTAATAACACGCTAATAGCGCTAATAACACGCTCATAACGCTAATAACACGCTCATAACACGCTCATATAACGCTCATATCACGCTCATAACACGCTTATAACGCTAACATGCTCATAACGCTCATAACACACTCATTACATGCTCATAACACGCTCATAACACACTCACATCGTCATTATTCATCACACCTCTGTGCCTTGATGCTTTTTGTGTTGTGCAGAATGTCCGAGCTGCTGTTTTCCACACCGAACAGGATGATTTTATACTATCAAGCTCCAAAAAGAACGTTGCACTGTATTTCAAGTCTTCTGGAGAGGAAGATTATCAGTGAACAATAATCAATGAGGTTTATGGATCTATGTATGTATGCTGTTATGATACTTAAATGGTGTTTTTGGCCTTTTTAAAACATCATCCACTGCAAAGAGCAGTTAATATTAGGAAAATAGCAGGATTTTATGCAGTGCAATTTTATTTATTTTTTAGTATACATTGCAATAATGAATTTGATGTTTTATGATTCAGTGATTTAATACATTTAACTCAATTAAACTTGTCTCTGGTTAGTGATGTGGAGAGAATGTGCCTGGTTTGATTTGATCATTTAGGCCTAAATTTAAGTTTTATATATTTGAATTGCATATAAAATTTCCATCCATTTGGTTTATGCCATTTTAAAACGTAATGTGATGCATATTTGTCAGTCATGCATAAATGAAACTGGTACGATTTCTGTTATAGCACTGTTATAACTCTGTGTTTTAATATATTTATCATCAGTAAATATAATATCTAAATCTAAAACTGAATATTGCTTGTTCCACAGCTAGACATATTTCTTCATAGTTTTTAACTAAATTAATTGTTTTCACAATAAACAGATTTGAAGCAATTTGAATAAATACATTTAAAAATATGAGTATTTAAATAAAATCAAATAGGTAGAAATAATTCATAAACTGTGCCATATATACAAACCCGATTCCAAAAAAGTTGGGACACTGTACAAATTGTGAATAAAAAAGGAATGCAATAATTTACAAATCTCATAAACTTATATTTTATTCACAATAGAATATAGATAACATATCAAATGTTGAAAGTGAGACATTCTGAAATGTCATGCCAAATATTGGCTCATTTTGGATTTCATGAGAGCTACACGTTCCAAAAAAGTTGGGACAGGTAGCAATAAGAGGCCGGAAAAGTTAAATGTACATATAAGGAACAGCTGGAGGACCAATTTACAACTTATTAGATCAATTAGCAACATGATTGGGTATAAAAATTCCCCCAATGCTGCAGAGAAAAATAGTGGAGCAATATCAGAAAGGAGTTTCTCAGAGAAAAATTGCAAAGAGTTTGAAGTTATCATCATCTACAGTGCATAATATCATCCAAAGATTCAGAGAATCTGGAACAATCTCTGTGCGTAAGGGTCAAGGCCGGAAAACCATACTGGATGCCCGTGATCTTCGGGCCCTTAGACGGCACTGCATCACATACAGGAATGCTACTGTAATGGAAATCACAACATGGGCTCAGGAATACTTCCAGAAAACATTGTCTGTGAACACAATCCACCGTGCCATTCGCCGTTGCCGGCTAAAACTCTATAGGTCAAAAAAGAAGCCATATCTAAACATGATCCAGAAGCACAGGTGTTTTCTCTGGGCCAAGGCTCATTTAAAATGGACTGTGGCAAAGTGGAAAACTGTTCTGTGGTCAGACGAATCAAAATTTGAAGTTCTTTTTGGAAAACTGGGACGCCATGTCATCCGGACTAAAGAGGACAAGGACAACCCAAGCTGTTATCAGCGCTCAGTTCAGAAGCCTGCATCTCTGATGGTATGGGGTTGCATGAGTGCGTGTGTCATGGGCAGCTTACACATCTGGAAAGGCACCATCAATGCTGAAAGGTATATCCAAGTTCTAGAACAACATATGCTCCCATCCAGACGTCGTCTCTTTCAGGGAAGACCTTGCATTTTCCAACATGACAATGCCAGACCACATACTGCATCAATTACAACATCATGGCTGCGTAGAAGAAGGATCCGGGTACTGAAATGGCCAGCCTGCAGTCCAGATCTTTCACCCATAGAAAACATTTGGCGCATCATAAAGAGGAAGATGCGACAAAGAAGACCTAAGACAGTTGAGCAACTAGAAGCCTGTATTAGACAAGAATGGGACAACATTCCTATTCCTAAACTTGAGCAACTTGTCTCCTCAGTCTCCAGACGTTTGCAGACTGTTATAAAAAGAAGAGGGGATGCCACACAGTGGTAAACATGGCCTTGTCCCAACTTTTTTGAGATGTGTTGATGCCATGAAATTTAAAATCAACTTATTTTTCCCTTAAAATGATACATTTTCTCAGTTTAAACATTTGATATGTCATCTATGTTGTATTCAATATTGAAATTTGAAACTTCCACATCATTGCATTCTGTTTTTATTCACAATTTGTACAGTGTCCCAACTTTTTTGGAATCGGGTTTGTATTTCTGAGTACATTTATGTTTCATTTATGTACGACTGGCAAATATGCATCACCTTAAGTTCATTAGTTTGTTAAAACTGTGTAATCCAAATGCATAGAAATTTACAATTCAAAATCTTACATTTATGACTGCATATGACTCTAGTATGGTTAATTTTTCACATTACTGTTCTATAGCATGATTGTTTTAAAGTATTACAGTGTTTTAACCCTAGCGCTATTGCAATAATGGCTGTTTTCAAACAGGTTTCCTGATGATACTCCCCCATCATTGGTCCGTTAAACGGGTGAGCTCACGTGATTGGTTGAGTCAGAAGTGGATCTGTCAGATTAATATTGTGAAACATGAATTTGATTATGTACATCCATTTCGTTGCGAGTGCCGTTGGAGCTTGCCACGAGACTCCGCCCATGCACTCTTCTGATTGGCTGTGATTTTTGATTGACTGTATCGCTTCGCGTCTGGTTAGGACACGGTATTACAATGACTCTGAACATTAAACTCTTTCACCACAAACTATCTGAACAGAATTACTCGCACCAGTTTCTCTTGCACACGTGTTTAAGAATTTATTCTCTCCAAATATTGTTTTAACTGGCATTTATTTGTTTAAGACGTTCCTCATTGCATTTCAGAGTTTTCTGTTAGTATTACAATCCTGTAACCTTGAAAGCACGTGCGCCGAGGGGTCTGTTCGTCCTCCTTCGGTCGGATGTTGTGCGCCGTTTCTGTTGGATTGTGTTTTCAAGATGGTCCGGTCGAGCTGGACTGGTGTTTCTTTTTTTCCCTCTCCTGTCACATTGTTTATCAGCATGATGAATGTTTGCTTGAGCTGAATGAGTTCCAGGCCTGAGCGCACTGATGTTTAGTCCAGATGGAGCTGGATTTGGTTTGGACTGGACCGAATGTCTCTGCGAGTCTGTTCTCAATCACACGTCCAGGAAACATGTTCCTGTTGTAATGAAGAAAACCTCTGCTAGATACTGTCGCTCATGCTGGCTCTCTTCAGCGAAGCCCCATGATCCTTCTGTAACGGCAGAGTGTTGGTTTAATGCTGTATTACGCACATGTGGTGTAATACTTCAGGCAGAATATTAGAGATTTTAAGTCTATTGACTGTCTGAAAAAGGACTTAATTCTCCATCCCGTCGTCTTTTGCAGCGTTTCTTTAAGGTGATCTGCGTCATTTCTAGCGTCACCAAACAGAACTCCAAAAATAATGACTGTTTTCTGAAGTGTTTGGTGTCAGGTTCGGCTAGTTAGCATAGGTTGGCGAGTCCTTGCTGGTAACTAGAGTCATTTATGACAAGATATTTGGAAGTAAACAGATCTCGCCCCCCATTGACTACCATAGTAGGAAAAAAATACTCTGGTAGTCAATGGGGGGCGAGATCTGCTTGGTTACAAATATTTTCTTTTGTGTTCAGCAGAACAAAGAAATTCATACAGGTTTGGAAGAACTTAACTTTGAGTAAATGATGACAGAATTTTCATTTTTGGGTGAACTAAGTGAAGCAAAGAACAGGTCATGTACTTCAGCAGGGTCATTAGCTGAGAAACTGTCACTGAGATTAATGAGAACACTAACAGATTGAGATCTAAACAAACTTATTTATAGATTTATTATATACCTCTATACAGACACGTGATTTATAGAAACAAGGACATTTTGCAAGTTTAAAAATACTGAAGTTCAATTCAACCAAAACTGTAACTGAACCATTGACTAAAACGGTTTCTTTGCACTATATATATATATATATATATATATTGTATATGTGTGTGTATGCATGTAATATACGTATGCATGTAATATACGTATGCATATACAGTAGTCAACATTTGAAGTGGACTGAAAAAGTTAATCAAAGTTGTCCTAAGAACTAAGTTATCTTAAGAAGAAGGTTTTAGGACATCTTTGATGAAAGGTTTTGATCCACTTCAAATGTTGACTACAATATATGGGCCGTTCTACAGAACTGGTGCAAACTGCTGTCCAACAACCATAAAATACATTTAAAAAGCATTTAAGTATTCAAATTTTAGATGTTTATTAAGATCCTTCTATTATCTATTGAATCCCACAATAATATTTAAAATATCCGTAAGCTTAATATATATAAAATCATCATTTATTGGGTACTTTCAATTGGGAGGTGTGTGTCCTGAACCCTAACCCCTAAATTTCAACTTGTGAAAATATTGAAATATTTTTTTCATTTTTTTCTATTGTTGTTTTTAAAAATATCTTTTTGTTTTTTAAAAAAAAAAGCAAAGTTAAAAAAATATTTTATCTTTGTAAATCGAGTCATTTGTAAAATGTGTCCCACATTTTCATGTCACTACCGAAACAGTGTGTGTTTGAGTCATTGTCTGAGACTGATTTTAACACACTTCTACATTTCTGATCAGGAAATATTCCTGTGTTCCTCCTCTCACAGCCTCTCTTTCACAGTACATAGATCATCATTCTGAGATAATTGTGTTCAAAAGTCTGAAAATCTGTGTGGAGCTTTATGGAACGTCATTTTTTCTGCAATTAAGCAAACTGTTTTGGCTGTTATTCCATAAAATGTCGTTTTTATGTGTGTTCAACTGTTCAGAGCTGTGCTAGATAACCATGTGCTGATTAGCATATTTGAGCGGCTCAAAAGTATCTAAAATTTCACTACCGAAACATATCTAAAAAGCATCCATATTTGTCACTACCGAAACAGTCATGACAGAAACCTGTGGTGAAGTTTCGGTTGTGACATCGTTTTTTGGTGGTAATTTGATAAAATTTAGTTTTTTTTTTTTTTTTTTTTTCTGTGCACAACTGTTCAGGACTGTTACTAACCATGTGCTGATTATCCTCTTTAAGCGGCTTAAAAGTGTCTGAAATTGTCACTACCGAAACTTCACCACATGTTTCGGTTGTGACTGTTTCTGTAGTGACATCATTGTTTTGTTAGTGACAAAAGGGAACACATAATCGTTTATTTGGGGGAAATAAACACAATTTTAGTAGTTATGCAAATCATTAGAATTTTAGTATGTGAGTTAAATTCTGTCATGTGATGTGGTCACTACTGAAAATGTGCAGTCACGACTGAAACATAGGATGTTTTGTCAAAATTAAAGTATATTGAATGATCAACTAAGATGTTATGATATTGTTTGGTTCAATGTATATTCAAACATAACTTTGAAATCAGTTTGATAAACTTTATGCCTTTTACCAAGAAAAATTTTATTCTAAATATAACAAATTTCATAAATTACACTGGAAATATTGTTAAAATTGTAATTGTTATTGATTTACCTGTAAAAACTGTTTAATAAAATAGCAAAATATATATATATATTTACAAGGTAGATGTGAACAAAAGCTTAATAGGTCAATATAACTCTTCTTATTAAATTGTTAATTATTGTGTTTGGGTAGTGACAAATTTGGGGAGAGGAAAAATATTCCAAAACTTTCTGAAAATTAACTCCACAATTTTACACACACACATATACAGGTGCTGGTCATATAGTTAGAATATCGTGAAAAAGTTCTTTTTTTTTATTGTAAATTATTTTAAAAAATGAAACTTTCATTTATACTAGATTCCCTACATGTAAAGTAAAACATTTCAAAAAATTTTTTTTTTAAATTTGTTGATTAGAGCGTACAGCTCATGAAAGTCCAAAATCCAGTATCTCAAAATATTAGAATATTTACATTTGAGTTTTATTAAATGACCATCCCTACAGTATAAATTCCGGGTATCTCTTGTTCTTTGAAACCACACTAATGGGGAAGACAGCTGACTTGGCAGTGGTCCAGGAGACAATCATTGACACCCTCCACAAAGAGAGTAATTCACAGAAGGTCATTACTGAATGGGGTGGCTGTTTACAGAGTGATGTATCAAAGCATATTAAATGCAAAGTTGACTAGAAGGAAGAAATTGGGTAGGCAAAGGTGCACAAGCAACAGGGATGACCACAAGCTTGAGAATACTGTCAAGTAAAGCCGATTCAAACACTTGGGAGAGCTTCACAATGAGTCAAATGAAGCCGGAGTCAGCGCATCAAGAGCCACCACACTCAGACGTCTTCAGGAAAAGAACTACTAAGCCACTTCTGAAACAGAAACAACATCAGAAGCATCTTACCTGGGCTAAGGAGTAAAAGAACTGGACAGTGAACAGTGGTCGAAAGTCCTCTTTTCAGATAAAAGTAAATTTTGCATTTCATGTTGAAATCATGGTCCCAGAGTCTGAAGGAAGACTGGAGAGGCACAGAATCCAAGCTGCTTGAAGTCTAGTGGGAAGTTTCTGAAGTTTGTAATGATTTGGGGGGCCGTGACGTCTGCTGGTGTTGGTCCATTGTGTTTTATCAAGTGCAAAGTCAATGCAGCCATCTTCCAGGAGATTTTGGAGCACTTTATGCTTCCATCTGCTGACAAGCTTTATGGAGATGCTGATTTCCTTTTCCAGCAGGACTTTAGCACCTGCCCACAGTGCAAAAACCACTTCCAAGTGGTTTGCTGACCATGATATTACTGTGTTTTATTGGCCAGCCAACATGCCTGACCCTTGAATCTATGGGATATTTTCAAGAGAAAGATGAGAAACAGTCGATCCAACAATATAGAGATGATCTGAAGGCTCAATAGTGCCTCAGCAGTGCCACAGGCTGATCACTTCCATGCCACACTTCACTGATGCTGTAATTTGTGCTAGGAGCAAGTCATTTGCTGTAATATGTGCTGCCGACCAAGTATTGAGTACACAAATGAACATACCTTAATCCATTTTTTGATTGATCTTAGGAAATAATCTAATATTTTGAGATACTGGATTTTGGACTTTCATGAGCTGTACGCTCTAATAAACAAATAAAAAAAAAAAAAAACCTTTTGAAATGTTTTACTTTACATGTAGGCAATCTAGAATATGTGAAAGTTTCATTTTTAAAAATAATTTACAATAAAAAAATGAACTTTTTCACGATATTCTAATTATATGACCAGCACCTGCATATATGTTAATGATTATTGTTCCCAGGTGCACATGTAGTTATTAATGTAGTCAGATGTAATTTAGTCATGCTGAAGTCAGACTTAAATTAGTATTTATAGTGTTTTTTACTGATTTGTGGTGTCAGTGACACATCATGATTTTATGCAGTTAAAATGAGAAAAAGACGGACCCAAAAAAATGCCAGGGCAGTGAATATTTTATAGGCACAGTATTGAGTTTCAGAGCATCTTTCATTAGTTTTAATAAGCAGCCCAAAGGTTATAAGTAGCTCTGATTCCCTCCCTGAACTGTCACAGGCTGATTTATTCCTTTTCATTACTTTAAGGCTGGTGTTTAAGTGCTTCAGCGTATATAAGCTCTGTTTAATATCTCCATTTGAGACATCTGCGACAGAACGCTGGTTTGTGTGATTTATATTTGTAGATTCTTGGCTGACCGTAACTGCAGTGGAAGCCATGTTTCAGGCTGTTTGTCCTCATTAAACATTTATTTACATTTTAAAGTGTTCATGCTTCAGCAGTCAGATCGTTATAGTTCACCATCTCTGTAACAGCAATGACCACTGCACATATAAAGCCACACACAGTCTGACACTGATTACAGGCTCTGTGCTGTCAGACCTCAGCGTTATGAACTGAAGGAGGACGTTTCTTGAAATTAGACTAATCTTAGTTAGCACTAAATTGTTAGTTATAGGCACTTGTGAACTTTGACAGGTTGATGATGATGATGCATTACAGCTGTACAGTATTTACTTGAGCACTGAACTTTCAAAAATGAACACAATGATCACATGAACTGATGGAAATGAGCCTTCAGTGGACATTTATGCTATACATAATGTATATGCAACACATCTATATCTACTTAATAAAAAAAAAATGTGAATAATGACTTTTACTTCAGCAGCTAATTAGTTATTTTGCATTTATAATTCAGGCCAATCAAATAATGAGTCAAGAAAGTACAGAAAATAAGCTCACGTCCTGTTCATTTGCAAATCAAAGTCGAATGCACAGCAGTCTGGGATACAGTACCCCTGTGTTGCATTGTGGGATACAGTACCCAGAGTGCATTGCATTGTGGGATACAGTACCCCTGCTCAGTGTGCATTGCATTGTGGGATACGCATTGTTGGATACAGCACCCAGTATGCGTTGCATTGTGGGATACAGTACCCAGTGTAGTGTGCATTGCATTGTGGGATACAGTACCCTGCGTAGTGTGTATTGCATTGTGGGATACAGTACCCTGGTGCATTGTATTGTGGGATACAGTACCCTGCGTAGTGTGCATTGCATTGTGGGATACAGTGCCTTGTGTAGTGTGCATTGCATTGTGGGATACAGTACCCAGTGTAGTGTGCATTGCATTGTGGGATACAGTGCCCTGTGTAGTGTGCATTGCATTGTGGGATACAGTACCCTCTGTAGTGTGCATTGCATTGTGGGATACAGTACCCAGTGTAGTGTGCATTGAATTGTGGGATACAGTACCCTGCGTAGTGTGTATTGCATTGTGGGATACAGTACCCTGCGTAGTGTGTATTGCATTGTGGGATACAGTACCCTGGTGCATTGCATTGTGGGATACAGTACCCAGTGAAGTGTGCATTGAATTGTGGGATACAGTACCCAGTGAAGTGTGCATTGCATTGTGGGATACAGTACCCTGGTGCATTGCATTGTGGGATACAGTACCCAGTGAAGTGTGCATTGCATTGTGGGATACAGTACCCTGGTGCATTGCATTGTGGGATACAGTACCCAGTGAAGTGTGCATTACATTGTGGGATACAGTACCCAGTGAAGTGTGCGTTGCATTGTGGGATACAGTACCCAGTGTAGTGTGCATTGAATTGTGGGATACAGTACCCAGTGAAGTGTGCGTTGCATTGTGGGATACAGTACACAGTGAAGTGTGCATTGAATTGTGGGATACAGTACCCAGTGAAGTGTGCGTTGCATTGTGGGATACAGTACCCAGTGTAGTGTGCATTGCATTGTGGGATACAGTACACAGTGAAGTGTGCATTGAATTGTGGGATACAGTACCCAGTGAAGTGTGCATTGCATTGTGGGATACAGTACCCTGGTGCATTGCATTGTGGGATACAGTACCCAGTGAAGTGTGCATTGCATTGTGGGATACAGTACCCAGTGAAGTGTGCATTGCATTGTGGGATACAGTACCCTGGTGCATTGCATTGTGGGATACAGTACCCAGTGAAGTGTGCATTGCATTGTGGGATACAGTACCCAGTGTAGTGTGTGTTGCATTGTGGGATACAGTACCCAGTGAAGTGTGCATTGCATTGTGGGATACAGTACCCAGTGAAGTGTGCATTGCATTGTGGGATACAGTACCCAGTGTAGTGTGTGTTGCATTGTGGGATACAGTACCCAGTGAAGTGTGCATTGCATTGTGGGATACAGTACCCAGTGAAGTGTGCATTGCATTGTGGGATACAGTACCCTGGTGCATTGCATTGTGGGATACAGTACCCAGTGAAGTGTGCATTGAATTGTGGGATACAGTACCCAGTGAAGTGTGCATTGCATTGTGGGATACAGTACCCTGGTGCATTGCATTGTGGGATACAGTACCCAGTGAAGTGTGCATTGCATTGTGGGATACAGTACCCTGGTGCATTGCATTGTGGGATACAGTACCCAGTGAAGTGTGCATTACATTGTGGGATACAGTACCCAGTGAAGTGTGCGTTGCATTGTGGGATACAGTACCCAGTGTAGTGTGCATTGAATTGTGGGATACAGTACCCAGTGAAGTGTGCGTTGCATTGTGGGATACAGTACACAGTGAAGTGTGCATTGAATTGTGGGATACAGTACCCAGTGAAGTGTGCGTTGCATTGTGGGATACAGTACCCAGTGAAGTGTGCATTGCATTGTGGGTTACAGTACCCAGTGTAGTGTGCATTGCATTGTGGGATACAGTACACAGTGAAGTGTGCATTGAATTGTGGGATACAGTACCCAGTGAAGTGTGCATTGCATTGTGGGATACAGTACCCTGGTGCATTGCATTGTGGGATACAGTACCCAGTGAAGTGTGCATTGCATTGTGGGATACAGTACCCAGTGAAGTGTGCATTGCATTGTGGGATACAGTACCCTGGTGCATTGCATTGTGGGATACAGTACCCAGTGAAGTGTGCATTGCATTGTGGGATACAGTACCCAGTGTAGTGTGTGTTGCATTGTGGGATACAGTACCCAGTGAAGTGTGCATTGCATTGTGGGATACAGTACCCAGTGAAGTGTGCATTGCATTGTGGGATACAGTACCCAGTGTAGTGTGTGTTGCATTGTGGGATACAGTACCCAGTGAAGTGTGCATTGCATTGTGGGATACAGTACCCAGTGAAGTGTGCATTGCATTGTGGGATACAGTACCCAGTGAAGTGTGCATTGCATTGTGGGATACAGTACAGTACAGTGAAGTGTGCATTGCATTGTGGGATACAGTACCCTGGTGCATTGCATTGTGGGATACAGTACCCAGTGAAGTGTGCATTGCATTGTGGGATACAGTACCCAGTGAAGTGTGCATTGCATTGTGGGATACAGTACCCTGGTGCATTGCATTGTGGGATACAGTACCCAGTGTAGTGTGCATTGCATTGTGGGATACAGTACCCAGTGTAGTGTGCATTGCATTGTGGGATACAGTACCCAGTGTAGTGTGTGTTGCATTGTGGGATACAGTACCTGGTACATTGCAGTGTGGGATAGAGTACCAAATGAAGTGTGCATTGCAGTGTGCTTTGTAGTATACTGCAGTGTAGTACGTAACCCAAGAACCCATACAGAACGTCCACGTAGTGTGCACAGCATGAATACTAAATAGTGTGATTAGTATGTTAGTATGCAGTTGTGAACACAGCCTGAATCAGTGTGAGGAGCAGAACACTGAGCTGTGCTACAGGTGTTTGTGTGTACCATCACTGGACGCCAGAAGATTGAGTGTGACTTCAACAAACACAAGTGAGTGTTTTTATCTCCACACTGAACAACTGTGCACACTTTAACTCAGGAAATGTAAACCATTTCCCATGTTTGTTCGGAAGTGATTGATGATGCTTATGGCAGGCGGCAGGTCACTGCACGCAGACTGCTTCATACCATTATGTCTTTGAGTTTATTTCTGTTACCCTTAAAGGAGTAGTTCATGCCCTCATATCACATGCATTTCTTTCTTCTGGTAGTGTTTTTGTCAGTGGTGTGTTTGTGTGAGCAGAGGCACAGTGTGATTATGTAGTTCATGGTTCTTTGTGTCCTGATGCAAACAACACCCTTCACTGTTGAAGTAAAGCAGTGAATTACATTTAATCATCAAGCTTTTTTTCAAATATACAAATGAAACGATGTCTTATAATTATTGTACTGTTGATCTACACAGAAACTAGATCTTTAAAGCTGTGAACAGCTGCAGTCTTCATCTCTAAAGCTGATTTATAGCTGAAACTGAATTCGTTTTGTAATTGATGACAGTTACTGAACTGAACTAAAACAACATTGAACTGAATTGAGCTGTATAATGACACTATCGTCTTTTTAGAGCTGCTTATAGCTGAAATGAAATTTGCTTCGTAATTGATGAATTTTATGTCATTATCAAAGTTATTTTCATGTTTTATTAATGTGAAGTTGCTTTGAAACAATCTGTGAAATATAAAGCGCTATAGAAATAAATGTGACTTGACATGCTGCAGGACGTTGCTTTAAGGCTTAGACTTAATGTTGCATTCAAAATCACACACTTCCCTACTATATAGTGGGCAAAAAGTATGTCAACAAAAGAAGTACAGTATGTCTGAATTCACGGATTACCTACTACTTCCGGTGTCATGACAAATCGCACCCCCCCCCCCCCCCAGGAATCGGGTCTGATCTGCGGTATGCCTGATCAAAAGTTGAAAAAAATTGCGGCCCAAATGACGCACTTATACACTATGTACTCATCCATGTAGTGCACGAATTGTATAAGGTTATTTTGTCATTTAACATCAGAGTCTAACAGCCCCTTGCCCTCCACTACGTAATTAAATCTGCGACAGCTGAGTGCATGAAGTGTCCAACTTCTTTTTTCCGTTAATTTAGTGCATCATCAAAGTATTTAAAGTGCACTTTTTCTTTTTGGAATTTTCTGTGTAAATGCACTACTCGCACTATACTAAAAAACATCATAGAATAGTGCATAAGTACGTGAATTGGGATGCACCTACATACTTCTCTACTATTTCTACTATTTCACTATTGTATAAAGTTTATTACAGTAAGTGCACAAACAACATGCTTGAAATATAAAATGAATGCATATGTATTGCATAATAAAACAAACTGGAAACAGATATTGGAAGCAAAAAACATACCTAATATAATATAAGCTAAGCTAGCAGGCTAATCGGGTAGATGTATGCTATGCAAGTAGCATACATCTGACACATCTGATTTGGCAGTGAAATTCGCGTAAGATGTGAAGGATACTATGGTCCAGTTAGTATTTTCACCCCATAATGGCGGCTGCGCTATCACAGCGCCATCTAGTGACTGTTACCCAAAAAGTATCAAAGTGTCGCCTCTTGGGTTCTATACTCTTTGCCAGAACGCATGCAAGCTACAGTGTCGCCTTTGGCTTGCTTAGTTGGGGACACTTGACATTTGATATTCAATAGTATTCTTGACATTTATTCAACAGTGCTTCTGATCTGCCTGCATTGACACTATTATTTAAGAGCTGCTGTGCAGCCAAATTATGTACTAGTTATCAATGTAAAGCTGCTTTGACACAATCTGCATTGTAAAAAGCGCTATATAAATAAAGGTGACTTGACTTGACTTGACAGTGACGATGGAGGCCTACATAGACGAGAGAATGTGTGAAGAGGTTAGAAAGTACCCTCATTTGTACAACTCTAGCATGAAAGAATACAAAGACCTTTATATGGATTGTACGCGCATGCGTCGAACGCCTGTGTACGCGTATGAGTCAAATGAAGTATACTTATAAGCACACAGCTGTGCGTACATTAGCGTGCATATAAAAAAAACAAAGTATACCCAGGGCTTTAGTAAACAGCACCAACCATTCCCTTTAGATGCTCTTCAGTTCTTGAACTCGTCTTCAATCTGGCCTGGTTCTGATTTTCTCTCTGACGCTGTGAAGAGAGAACCGTCTGCAGCTCTAGTTATTATTCTCAGTTCTTTAAGGAGATCTTGAAAAGTCCAGTCAGAATATTCCAAACTCATGAATGCATTACTGACAGATCCCATAAAACTGTGATGATTTGCATTGTGTGTGTGAGGTAATGCCCTTCATTGATGGATCACCTTTTCAAACTGGCAGAACGGCTTATTTCATCGTCGTTCGCAGTGCTGAAACATGTGGTCTGTCTGCTGGAGCGTTCTGAGCGCTGAACCTCCACAAAACCCTCAGAATGGTGTCAGGCCTGTGTGATTCTACTTCTCGTGAGAGAAACACCAGACAATCTGTCAATCAGGACCTTCAGAAGAGCTTCAGTGGTTTTGGCTGCTGTCATGTGGCTTGTGTATCTGCTAAACATTGTGTATTGGGATAATACTATATCATTGTTTGAGAAGAAATGGTGCTGCTGGTCCTATAAAATGGCCATAATGCAGCAGATTTTGAACCTCTTGAGTCCCCACAAGATGTAATATAAGTCTCTGGTGTCTCCAGAATGTCTGTGTGAAGTTTCAGCTCAAAATCCCCCACAGATCATTTATTATAGCTTGTCAAATTTGCCCATATTTGGGTGTGAAGCTGTTTTTGTGTGTGTCCCTTTAAATGCAAATGAGCTGCTGCTCCCGCCCCCTTTCCAGAAGAGGGCGGAGCTTTAACAGCTCAACAACAACAAAGCTGGAGAATCTCACGCAGCCAAAATGACAAAAGTGTTCAGCCTTACATTGTTCAAACCGGAGTCGACACTGATGGAGAGACTCAGGAAGAAGTTGCAACTTTTAGACGTTTCTGAATGGTTAGTGGATAAATTTATGTAGTTGCTGTGGAGTTGATTCAACTCATCCACTAGCATGTGCCGTCATGTTCATCTTTTGTGTTGAATTGACCCTCGTTTGTGAAGCAGTCCGGCGTAAAATGACGGCATGACAACAACACTCTACTACAACAACTCTTCCTCTTCTCTAAAGCAGCCCAACATGGCCCCGCCCCCTTTGTTGTGTGTTCTCGGGGGCGGAGTTTATGTAAATTTTAGGGTTTGTGATGTCACTAACCCAGGAAGAAGCTCGTTGTAGTTCTTACCAGGTGTTTTAAAAGTGATTTCTGTATAGAAAATCTCTCTCTTTGCATTGAACATTGAGCGTCGTAACTTTGCAGATGTTGTTTATGCTCAAACAGCAACATTACACACTAACTAAAGTTAAAAAAGAGAAATCATAATCAAGGATCTCTTTAATCCATTGATGATCAGTTGAAGGAATCCTTTAGTTTTCAATCTGATTTTGAGCTTCTGAAAACATGTTCGACTCGTGTGGCACAGAATAACAAGGGACAACATTATTATGATATAATTTTCTCATTTTATTTCTTAGTTGATACTTCTATACATGGTGCATATGTACAATAATAAGTTATATATACACTTGTATTTCATTTGAATGGTTGTGTTTGTTGCATCGATCCAGGTGCTCCGCTATAAACGTGTTGATGAGGTCGACGTGGCCTTTACAAGGTTTAACATAAAATAAACTCATGGTTCATTGATACTGTACAGTATATATATAAATATATGTTACCGTGGGTCATGAGGAAGGGTAAACAAACATGATGCAACAACAAAAAAGTCTAACTGTGATGCACGAATATGAAGTTGTGTGATTCTTTGGGAAACTGGAGACCTGCTCCATTCATTCGAAATCCACCATTTGTGATGGTTTTTACTACAAAATGTCTAATCATAACTTTCGGAGTGATTCGGTCAAAAACACGAGCTGTGTGAAACACGTTAAGCAGGCATATAATGGCAAAAAAGTAATTAAACATGTTACAGAGTGGCAGATCATTAAAACGGGGTCACCCGCAGCTCACTGCACACAATCACCGGAGACTTTTCCCCCCGTTTCTACCTTTTGCATGCAGTTAAACATTTATACAGCTGCCTCGGCTTCCCATCGGACACTTTATGGCTTTTCCGTTTGGATTATTAGTTAATGAGGTGCTGGAAATCACAGGCACTTTGCACTAGGAGTCATAAACCACCAATTCCAGCCAATTAGTCCCGGCAGCAGCGGCTAGCCGCAGGACACACACACACACACACACACACACACACACTGTTCAACAGATTTATGTCTGTGTCAGTTTGACATGTATTTCATTGAGTCCATATTCTGATTGAGTCCAGAAACTGAAGCAGATACAGCGAGTTCAGATGTGGGTCAGAAACTCAACATGCATGTGCCCTGATGCACATGTGACGTGTGTGATAGAGCTTCCTTCACATGTCTGTGACATTAATGCAAGACACTACAGGCAAAACCATTGATTTTTTTAATGCACTGGTCAGTTTTGGTCTATTTTGCTTCCATAACATGTCTTATTCCAGACTAGTGGAAAGTAAACATCCAAAATACAATTTTATTTTATTGCACATTTGCATCTGTAGGTTTCAGTTTTTAAAAAGGCAGTGAGTTTGAGTCAGAAATCTCCACTTCAGCAGCTTTACATTCACCAAACTTTACAATTTTATTCTATATTCTGAAGGTTTGTTGAGACTCTATATCAGTCGCCTGATTTAAAGAACATTTTACTTGTAAAAATATATCTTATTTTGTCTTTTGACAGAATTTCTGATTTCTGGAGTGATGAAAACCTTTAACTCTAATATATATCGATAAAATCGGGAGTTTTGAACCTGGATTTATCCAATGCTTAGATTCCTATTCTGAAAAGTGCATATTTAATTAGATACTGCCTCATTTGCATATTTAAACATAACATTTCAGAAAACATACTAATTTACTGATTAATCCGTATGGTTATATGATATCTATAGGGGTGTTACGGTGCATGTATTCGTCCCGAACCATACGGACATTACAGTCAGACGACGAATACAGTCGGTCACAGGGGATCCACACTCCAATCCAGAAGGGGGCGCACGCGGTAATGCAATGCTGTTTGCTAACCGCAGGAAAAAAAGCAGAAGAAGAAGAACAGATGATCTAGATACGCGTGTAATCTCTCAACCAGTGTTTCTACGGAGCCCTGCACATAATTACAAAAATATGTTAAATTGTGTGCATGATTTACTAATTCGTTCCCTCGATTTGCTAAATCAAGCGCACGATTTACAAAAAAGGGAAATAATTAGTAAATCAAGGGAATAAAATAGTAAAACGTGCGCACGATTAAGCAAATCGAGAGAACAAAATAATAAATCTTGCGCACGATTTAGCAAACGGAGGGAATAAAAATGGTAAATCATGGGCACAATTTACTTTTTTCCCCCCTGCAGGTCACATGCGAGGAAATATGTTTGTTTAAATGTATGTTTAAATACATTTGCGGTTTAAATATATGTTTAAACTGCAAAAAGACATCAATAAAACAGCTTGATAATAATATCTCATGTAGCATTACATTTACCTCAGGCAAGTCATTCAGTGTCCACAGCATGTTAGAAATGAACACTAGAGGGCAGCATTTCACTTAATATATGCACTATATTGGCTTATATATTCATTATATTTACTTTACCTGTTAGTAAAGTCTTAATTATTTAATATATGTTTAAATAAATTTGCCATGGAAACAAGTTATGACAGTAACTGTGTTAATGAATTGGAGTAATTAATGTAAAATCTGACTTATGTGCAATTTATTTGAGTTTTGATTATTATATCTAAAAATAAATTGCAACTGAATTTAATAGTTTGGGCTCTGCTGTTAATTGTAACTTTTAATATTATAGTAATGTTCAAGAAAGGGCTCCCTGTATATAGTTTACAGCATTAGCTGAGATTTATCCTTAAAAAAATGTTAATTATAATTTAATTTATTTAAATAGAGAGACTCAGTTTAATACCACTGTTTAATAAAAAAGAAGCAATTTTATGTTTAGTTTTCTCCCCCCTGCTGTACCGAACCGAGACTTCAATATTGGGGTACGTAACGAACCGTCATGTTTGTGTACCGTTACACCCCTAATAGTTAATGTTTTTACTCTATTCACCTGTAGTGTCTTGCCTTAAAACACACATTATAACAGTTAGTTATAGGGATGCAACATTTTGACCGATACCGATAACCGATAATCCTTTATATTTGAAAGCCGATAACCGATATATTGGCCGATAAATCTAAATCAAACATTTTTTATAGCATTTTTGAGAGCCTGTTACAAAAACAAAAGTTTCACCATTAAAATCCATGTCCCAAACACACAATTATAATGTTCTCATTATAATTTTATGTAGTCTATATGACAGACTTGCACTGCACATGTTGCACTTAACTGTATTTTGCTTTTTGAAGTGATTTCAGTCATATTTCATGCAAGTCAAAACCATCATGGTGAACGGTGCACATCTGAAGAGTCTCAGCTTTAATATATCGGCCACATTTTCTTATCGGGCCGATAATGATAACACTGAACACATATCAGCCGATACCGATATGGTGGCCGATATATTTTGTTAGTTATACAAAATTAGACAGTTTAACTAACTTGAACACATTCTCTTCAAACTGTTTTTGCAGTCGAAACAGAAAACCGACCGCTGAAGAGAATAAAACGTGTACTTGCATTGGGTTATTAATGCAACCGTGTCAGTCTCGTGTCTGTGTTTATATGTAGAAAACGTCTGAGAGCTGGAAATGTTGCTGAACATCCACTTCAGTCAGGACCACAGAAACAAACTGGCCGGTCAAATGTACATGGGTCTGGGATGTTCAGGTCGGGTCCTTCATGTGTCTGTCAGACGCTGGCGCAGCGGGACGTCAGGGTCGGATGGTGGCTGGATGGGGGGACGCTGTTCTCCGGGCCGCCCAGAATGTCGAAGCAGAGGGTCTCCACCGCGTCCAGCCGCTCGATCTGGACCAGACGGGTCAGGAGGTCTGGGATGCTGTAACCCGCCGTACTGATCCGGTCGAAGAGCTGCATGCCGTCGCTCATGCCGCCGATCTCGTCGCGCTTCAGCCCGAAGCTCTCGGCGAGGTGCCGCCACGTCTTGACCACGGCCTTGTCTGTGCTGTAGGTGGCGCTGAGCATGCGGCTGGTGCGCTCCAGACAGTCGAACGGCAGCTCGGTCGGACTCAGACCTGCGCAGATGAAGAACACGAGCCTTAGAACATCATCATCATCATCATCATCATCATCATCGGAGTAAAACGCATCATCATCACCATCATCAGGAAAAACATTGACAACCAACACACTACCTGAACTGTTTATTGTGCAAAAGTAATACAAATTTGAATTATTATTATTATTTTATATTTATTATTTTTATTATTACACTTACTTTTAAAAATTATTATTTAAGAACGATTATTTATTTTAAAAAATATATGTAATAATAGTACCAGAACGGTTTATAAATTAAAAATTATTATTTCCTTTTAAAAATAAATGTAGTAGTAGAAATAATAATAATAATAGTAGTAGTAGTCGAACTGTTTATTGTGCACAAGCAGCAAAGAAAATTATATTTATTTTTAGTATTACAGTTACTTTTAAATTATTTAAAAATAATAATAATAATAATAATAATAATAGTACCAGAACTTTTTTAGCACAAAAGTAAAACAATTATATATATATATATATATATATATATATATATATATATATATATAATTGTATTATATTTTTTTATTTATTAAATTAATTTAAAATTATCATTATTTATTTAGAAAAATAAGTGTAGTAATAATAATAATAATAGTACCAGAACTGTTTATTGTACAAAGGTAACAAAAATATTTTAAAAATATAAATATAAATAAATATAATTTTTTTTAATATTTATAAATATAAATATATATATTTTAAATATATATATAAAATATTTATTTATTCTTTTTTAAAGATTTATTTATAAATCATTATTTTTTACATTTATTTTTATTTTATTGCACATAATGTTTAATTAACAATTATTTTTAAAATAAATGTAGTAATAATAATACTAATAATATAAGTACATTTTGAATTATTTTAAAAATGTTTATTTTTATTAGTAACATTTTTTTATTAATTTACTATATATTTTTAATATATATGCAATAATTACAATAGTACCAGAACTGTTTATTGTACAAAGGTAACAAAAATCTTTTAAAAAATATTTTTTTACATTTATTTATTCTTTTTTTTTAAGGTTTATAAATCATTATTTTTTTACATTTATTTTTATTTTTATTAAACATAATGTTTAATTTACAATTATTTTTTTTAAATAAATGTAGTAATAATAATACTAATAATATAAGTACATTTTGAATTATTTTAAAAATATATATTTATTTTATTATTACATTTTGAATGATTTTACAATATTTTTTTAATATATGCAATAATCATAATAGTACCAGAATTGTTTATTGTACAAAAGTATTGTATTCCTTAGAATTGAAAGATTTAATTTTGAGTAATTTATTTATTATATAAATGATGTTAAAATGCATTTGACTTTATAAGAAATCAGTATTTTTACCAACAAGAGCAACTCTTGCTTCATTTGATTTCTGGATGATTTAATGTATTGTAAAATGTATTTGGCCTGGAGGATGAACACAGATAGGTCTGATATTCTCCTCAAAGCTGCAGCTGAAGTGTGAAGTGTGTTTGCAGTGATATTCACACACAGCTGTCTGTGTTTTACAGGCTTCACACAGTCTTTATGAAGCCACAGCGCTGTAAAGTCTCACTCACCCTCCGCAACACTGCAGGCTTTTGAGTACAAGTCCAGGATCTTTTTCCTTCTGCTGTGAATCTGCAGAAACAGGAAATGTTTGGATGAGTCACACGGAGAAAGAGACAAATGTGAATCCGCAGCACTCGTTCAGACGGAGAGCAGACAATGGGAAGATTTTAAGATGTGAGAGGCGTGATGGGATATGCTTTATACTTTTCAGTGTTTCACATCAGTTTCACTGACTTGAATCTTTAAACTGCAAAAAGATTCTTACAAAGTATTTATTGTTTTCCAGTACAAATATCTAAACATTATATTAAGTCATAATTATGAGGTAAAAATTAGAAATTACGACCAAAAGTCAGTTATGACTTTTTATATCATAATTTAGACTTCATGTTAGTTTCAACTTCTCTCATAATTGACTTTGTCAATTTCGACTTTGAACGTCAATTTCTACTTTTTGTTATAATTTCAATTTAGTATATCAATTTTGACTGTCAATTTTGACTTTTCATCTCACTTTCGACTCTCCTCTCATAATCAACTTAGTATGTCATAATTTTGACTTTGAATGTCAATTTTGACTCATAATTTCAAATTAGTGTCAATTATAACTTTTTATTTTATAATTTAGACTTAATCTGCTTCAACTCTTCTCTCATAATTGACTTTTTGTCAATTTTGATTGTCAATTTCAACTTAGTGTCATTATGACTTGTCAGTTTTGACTTTTTATGTTATAATTTTAACTTATATCAATTTCAACTGTCAGTTTCAACTTTTTGTCAATTTCGACCTTTCATCTCACTTTCGATTCTCTCATAATCGACTTTCATAATTTCGACTTTGAATGTCAGTTTTGACTGTCATTATTTCAACTTAGTGTCAATTGACTTTTTATCTCATAATTTAGACTTCATCTCAGTTTCGACTCTTCTCTCATAATTTACTTTTTGTCAATTTCAACTTTGAAAGTCAATTTCTACTTTTTGTTATAATTTCAACTTAGTATATGAATTTCGACTGTCAATTTCAACTTAGTATATCAGTTTTGACTTAGTAAGTGAACTTTGATTTTGTCAATTTTAACTTTTTATCTTTATTTCGACTCTTTTCTCATAGACTTTATGTTATATTTTATGTTATAATTTTAACTTACTATATCAATTTCAACTTTTTGTCAATTTTGACTTTTCATCTCACTTTCGATTCTTCTCTCATAATCAACTTAGTATGTCATAATTTCAACTTCGAATGTCAATTTTGACTCATAATTTCAAATTAGTGTCAATTATAACTTTTTATTTTATAATTTAGACTTAATCAGTTTCGATTCTTACCTCATAATTGAATTTTTGTCAATTTCCACTTTGAAAGTCAATTTCTACTTATGTTATAAATTCAACTTAGTATATGAATTTTGACCATCAATTTCAACTTAGTATATCAGTTTTGACTTAGTAAGTGAATTTTGATTTTGTCAATTTTAACTTTTTGTCAATTTCGACCTTTTATCTTTATTTCGACTCTTCTCTCATAGACTTTAGTATGTCATAATTATGATTTGTCAATTTTGACTTTGAATGTCAGTTTTGACTGTCATTATTTCAACTTAGTGTCAATTGACTTTTTATCTCATAATTTAGACTTCATCTCAGTTTCGACTCTTCTCTCATAATTTACTTTTTGTCAATTTCAACTTTGAATGTCAATTTCTACTTTTTTGTTATAATTTCAACTTAGTATATGAATTTCGACTGTCAATTTCAACTTAGTATATCAGTTTTGACTTAGTAAGTGAACTTTGATTTTGTCAATTTTAACTTTTTATCTTTATTTCGACTCTTTTCTCATAGACTTTAGTATGTCATAATTATGACTTGTCAATTTTGACTTTGAAGGTCAAGTTTTACTTTTTATGTTATAATTTTAACTTACTATATCAATTTTGACTGTCAATTTCAATAATTCATAATTGAATTTTTGTCAATTTCCACTTTGAAAGTCAATTTCTACTTATGTTATAAATTCAACTTAGTATATGAATTTTGACCATCAATTTCAACTTAGTATATCAGTTTTGTCTTAGTAGGTGAATTTTGATTTTGACAATTTTAACTTTTAATCATTACCTTTTATGTTATAATTTTAACTTAGTATATCAATTTTGACTGTCAGTTTCAACTTTTTGTCAATTTTGACTTTTCATCTCACTTTCGACTCTTCTCTCAAAATTGACTTAGTATGTCATAATTTCGACTTTGAATGTCAATTTTGACTCATAATTTCAAATTAGTGTCAATTATAACTTTTTATTTTATCATTTAGACTTCATCTCAGTTTCGACTCTTATCTCATAATTGACTTTTTGTCAATTTCGACTTTGAAAGTCAATTTCTACTTTTTATGTTATAATTTTAACTTACTATATCAATTTTGACTGTCAATTTCAACTTTTTGTCAATTTTGACTTTCCATCTCACTTTCGACTCTTCTCTCAAAATCGACTTAGTATGTCATAATTTCGACTTTGAATGTCAATTTTGACTGTCATCATTTCAATTTAGTATGTCAATTATATCTCATAATTTAGACTTCATCTCAGTTTCGACTCTTCTCTCATAATTGACTTTTTGTTCATTTCGACTTTGAAAGTCAATTTCTACTTTTTATGTTATAACTTCAACTTAGTATATGAATTTTGACTTAGTAAGTGAACTTTGATTTTGTCAATTTTAACTTTTTGTCAATTTCGACTTTTAATCTTTATTTCGACTCTTCTCTCATAGACTTTAGTATGTCATAATTATGACCTAGTATGTCATAATGTCAATTTTGACTGTCCTAATTTCAAATTAGTATGTCAATTATGACTTTTTGGGCCAGATTTACTAAATGCTGCAAATTAGCGTGAGAGTGCAATTCCAAAAATGCGCCGATGGGAGTGGTAAATTCTGCGCGTGATCTGCTGACGCGCAAATTAAAGAACACAGACGCAGTCAAATCATTTACATAATGACCAACGCAATCTTCCAAAAGCAGCGCAATTGGGCAATTAGCGTTGGGTTGCAAATAAGCAGAGCTGATGCTCATCAGGTGCGCGTCGACACAGGCCCAACTTGTTACATTTAATATATGGATAACGTCTTCCTCTGGCATTTCAAAGAAATGAATACGAGTGGAAAATATTTACCATGCGCTCTCTGTTCTCTGCGGTGTCTCCTCCTAGCAGCAACAATTGCAGCCATGTCGCAAAATGGGTTAAGACATGCTTTTTATTTAGGCGTTAAATAATGGTGCAAATACCAGTAAATTGACTAGCTCAAACATTAGTAAACTGTGTTGCGCAATTCATTTAAATACTCTCCTCCCACAAATAATTCATTTAAATACTCTCCTCCCACAAATAATTCATTTAAATACTCTCCTCCTCCCATAAATAATTGATTTAAATACTCTCCTCCCACAAATAATTCATTTAAATACTCTCCTCCCACAAATAATTCATTTAAATACTCTCCTCCCAAAGCAAAATAATCTTGTTTTCAGTTTGAAATAAGATTATTTTAAATACCCCATTGGAAGATTTTTTTTGCTTGTTTTAAGGAAAAACTCACTTAATTTTTACTTATTTTTTTTCTGAAAACAAGACAATAATTTTTACTTGTCTTGAAAATGCATCTTGATTTAACAATTTTTAGATATTTGGACTAGAAACGAGACAAAAACTCTAAGTAAGAAAAGCATTTTTTGCAGTGTATGTCAATTTTGAATTGTCATAATTTCAACTTAGTTGACTTTTCATCTCAATTTTGACTCCTCTCATAATTGACGTTCTGTCAATTTTGGACTTATGGCATAATTTCATATATTTTGCAGATATTTTTTTCTTGTTTTAAGCAAAAGCTCACATAATTTTAATAAGTCATGTTGCTTCTCCAGTAAATGATTTGGGAATCTTTAGAATTTTGTATTGGAAAACAAGACAGAAATACTAAGGAAGAGCATCATTTTTTTGCAGTGTAGTTTGAGATTCTGTTTTCTTAATGAAGATTTCAGCCAGTGGACTGCATTAGCACAGGATCATCAGATAATGTGTGTGTGGTGCTGTACTGACGCCGGTGGCTCTGCTGCAGTTGTTGTTGTTGTTGATGGTGTTGGTGGAGCAGGTTTTGTCTCGGGTCAGATGCACCAGGGACAGAAGGCAAAGGTCAGCGGCTCCCTGCTTGTCCTGCGCTGCTTCCTCGTCACTGTCGATGCTGCGACTCAAGAGCTGCTCGTTCTCTGACGACGCGTCGTTCTCGCTGCAACAGAACAAGCGGTCAGTGTTTGATTTATTCTGTAAATGTGTTTCCATTGCAGTTTATGTGCACGTCTTCTCAAAATATGTTTTTTTTTGCGTCTTTTTTCCAGTGTTTTTTATGCGCTATATAAAAACGTGCATACAAATACGTGAATGGAAATTATGATTGTATATCAAATTGGTAAAAATGTCAATTTTGATTTTGTCAGTTTCAACTTTTTGTCAGTTTCGACTTATCTTAATTTTTGAGCAATTACATGAGATATGACCGTTTCAGTAAGTTGTACTGTATCTTTCAACATACCTTCAGAAGTTAATTCATGTTTATTCTGTAACTGGTATTAAAGAGGAAGAGATGATCACGTTCACCGGTTGAACTGAGGCGCCTATACAGAGATCTGTCATGTGCAAAACGTCATTTTCTGTTTGTATTTAGTGATTTCGAGGACAGAATTTGAAGGATGACACTTTATTTCTTATCGAAAGTAACAAAACGCAGAGCTTATTGCGATTATTGGTGGTTAGGCTACAATGTTGCAATGTAATGCTTCGGTACACATGTGCACCGAACTGAAAGCCCTGTACCGAAACGGTTCGATACGAATACGAATACCTACTTTTTATCTTATAATTTAGACTTCATCTCAGTTTTCACTCATTCATTCTCTGATAATTGACTTTTTGTCAGTTTTGACTTTGAATGTCAATTTGGAGTTTTTATGTCATAATTTCAACTATGTCATGTCAGTTTTGACTTAGTATATCAATTTTGACCTTGAATGTCATAATTTTGATTTCGTCACAATTTCAAATTGCCAGTTTTGACTTTTTCATCTCAATTTCGACTCTTCTCTCATAATCAACTTTAGTATGTCATAATTTCAGAACCACCAAACCAATGAGTTTTTTGTTGCGCATCGAGAGATTTATTCAGTAAATGTGTTTCCACTGTAGTTTATGAG
This sequence comes from Megalobrama amblycephala, assembly GCF_018812025.1. Lineage (NCBI taxonomy): Eukaryota > Metazoa > Chordata > Actinopteri > Cypriniformes > Xenocyprididae > Megalobrama > Megalobrama amblycephala. The sequence goes on from NC_063049.1 coordinate 43,944,554, forward strand.
CATGTTTTCTCAATAACACTTTTTTATGCACGTCTTTAGAATTTATGCGCATCCTGGCATTTCCATCCAGTGGTTTTTATGCAATATTTCAAAATGTGAAAGAAAACAACTATTTTTTGAGTGATATTTTTACATTTTAAATATCTTGAATGCTGCTTCTCATATTATATCAGGACTGGAGTTTTGCTTGACATTCTTAAAACTATCAAAATGATCTTTAAAATAGATTTACTGCAAAGATATTCTTGCCCTTACTGACCGTGCTGAGGTTTTTACACAAATATCTGCAAAAATAAAACTCTTAGAAGTATTTTAAAATAATCAATGTACAAATGGCAAAAAAATATAAACTGAAACCAATAGTTGTTTTATTGAGAAAGCATACTGTTTTTACACTTTTTGCCAATGTGAAATGTACCCTAAATTATAGAATGATTCATTTACAAATACATCATTAAAATCAAATCTTGTATCTGTTAATGTTGGTTAATGCATTAAAGGATTAGTTCACTTTCAAATTAAAATTTCCTGATAATTTACTCACCCGCATGTCATCCAAGATGTTCATGTCTTTCTTTCTTCAGTCGAAAAGAAATGAAGGTTTTTGATGAAAACATTCCAGGATTTTTCTCCATATAGTGGACTTCAATGGAGCTCAAACGGTTGAAGGTCAAAATTACAGTTTACAGCGATCCCAGATGTGAAATAAGGGTCTTATCTAGAGAAACCATCACTCATTTTCTAAAAAAATTTAAATTTTATACATTTTAACCATAAATGCTCATCTTGAACTAGCTCTCTTCTTCTTCTCTATTTGAATAAGTGTATTACTGCCCTCCACAGGTCAAAGTTTGAACTAATTGTTATATACTTGCACTAGCGTATTGTACATGACAATTTAGTTCAAACTTTGACCTGTGGAGGGCAGTAATACACTTAGCAGTGTCTACACTGCCGGAATTAAAATAGAGAAGAAGAAGAGAGCTAGTTCAAGATGAGCATTTATGGTTAAAATGTATAAAATTTCATTTTTTTTTTTTTTTTTTTTTTTTTAGAAAATGAGCGATGGTTTCTCTACATAAAATGAGAAATAAGGGTTTATTTCTCATCTGGGATCACTGTAAACTGTAATTTTGACCTTTTGGTGCCCATTGAAGTCCACTATATGGAGAAAAATCCTGGAATGTTTTCATCAAAAACCTTCATTTCTTTTCGACTGAAGAAAAAAAAGACATAAACATCTTGGATGTGGGTGAGTAAATTATCAGGAAATTTTAATTTGAAAGTGAACTAATCCTTTAACTAACAACAGCCACGTTTCCATCCAGTTTTTGCGATGTTTTGTTAAGGACAAAGCAAATATGTAAATTTAATGCATTATTTTGCTTTGATGAACTGGCGTTAAAGACTGTTGCAATAAGCAAAGACTGAATATTTCACTCTACCCGTCTTTTTACGGATCCTAAATGTTTTGCATTCAGGACAAAAGAGCTGCTCTGTGTCCAAACCTGCGCTTCGTCAAATAAAGGCACACACACCAAGTCTAGTGTGTTGTTCTTCCCTCATATTAAAATATTTTGATGCTTTAATTGAACTTGTAGGGTCATTAAAAACAAACATCCCCTCCAGACATCACTAGTGCAGCGGATCGTTCGTTTTCCGAGGAATAATTCATACCGAAAAAGTCATTATTTGACAGTCATCGTCACTCTCGACCGGACAGGAGAGTTTATTCCTTCAAGAAAGCTGATGAAAGAGCCTGTTTTAGACGTTTGCTCTTCTGCTTCTCGTGGTTGATGATCATATGCACAGACTAGCCTGTTGTTTTCAGCTCGCAGTTAAATTCCCCAGGAAGAGCTGACAAAGGCGGCTCAGAGACGCGCACAGAATGTCATTGTTTTCAGACACTCGATACCTGCGCTGGTTTGGCTGCGAGTGAAATCACCCGCTCCGCACTTCTGCAGAACTCGCTGATAAACGGACACGATCTATATGAGATAATCTAACATATCTGAGCGCAGTTGATGAGCTGCTGTGATGCAGTTCCAGTGTTTAGCATTTAGAAAAGCAGTTTTATTGCTTTATTCAAGCTTCTGCTGCACCTCAAAAAGGGTTTGAGGCGAAAAAGTGTCATCTTGTGTTTGAAGCGGAGCTATTTTCACCTGGTGGTTTTTGGCTGCGCCGCTGCGTAATTATCACACGCTTGATTATGTTTGTGTGAGATGAACATCTCCTGTGGAGAGCGTCGCTGCAGGCGGGATCTGTGTTCAACTACCTCATCCGTCTGTGAGCCACATAATGTTTCCAGTCAAACGCCGCTGCACAAACACGTCCTGTGGTGGCTGGATTACTGGCACATTCTCACATGAGACGAGGAACGTGTTTGACGCCTCTGTACTGTAGGTGAGGAGACGGTTTCTGCGCACAGACTCACCTCTTTGCTGTTTTTGGAGATGAAGGTTTGAGCTTATCAAATTCATCCTTCTCTGCAAAGATCACCACGCTTTCTGGAACGACAAATGATCTCAGATCAGTTCTCAGAAACTGCAGGAATGAGATCAAGAACACGAAACAGAGCGAAATATTAGCCGTGAGAACTATAGAACTGATATTATGAATGTGACGGGATGAAATATCGTGGGGGATAATAGGGCGGCATGATTTGGGGGGAAATCCAGTTGTGATTTTTCTGATAAAAATTGGGGAAAAATTTAATCTGCTTGTTTGTAGAGCTGCACAATTTGGCCAATTTTTTTTGATAATATATCAATTTGGCATTAAAATAATAATAATAATAATAATAATAAATAAATAATAACAAAAATAATCTTAATAATAATGTTAATAATAATAATAATAATAATAATAATAATGTTAATAATAACAAAATAATCTTAATAATCTTAATTATAATGTTAATAATAATGTTAACAATAATATTATTAATAATAATGTTAATAATGTTAATAATACTGTTAATAATTATAATAATAATAATCTTAATTATAATGTTAATAATGATAATAATAATGTTAATAATAATGTTAATACTGCTACTACTAATAACAATGTTAATAATGATAATAATAATAATGTTAATACTGCTACTACTAATAATAATAATTTTAATACTACTACTAATAATAATAATGTTAATAATGTTAATAATAATGTTAATAATTATAATAATAATCATCTTAATTATAATGTTAATAATGTTAATAATAATGTTAATACTGCTACTACTAATAATAATATTAATAATAATAATAATAATGTTAATAATAATGTTAATAATGTTAATAATAATGTTAATAATTATAATAATAATCATCTTAATTATAATGTTAATGTTATAAATAATGTTAATACTGCTACTACTAATAATAATATTAATAATAATGTTAATAATGTTAATAATAATGTTAATACTACTACTACTAATAATAATGTTAATAATAATGTTAATACTACTACTACTAATAATAATGTTAATAATAATGATAATAATAATGATGTTAATAATAATGTTAAGAATAATGATGTTAATAATAATGTTAATGTTACTAATAATGTTAATAATGTTACTAATAATGTTAATAATAATGATAATAATGATAATAATAATGATGTTAATAATAATGTTAAGAATAATGTTAATAATGTTAATAATAATGTTAATTATAATGTTAATAATAATAATAATAATAATAATGTTAATTATAATATCAATAATAATATTAATAATTATAATTATTATTAGAAATATAAAAATGACTAAATAAAAACAAAAAAAGAAATATAACTGTTGCAATATTTCACTGTAAAATTAAAAAATCAAGTATTTAAGAAAAATAACACAACGAACAGATCACTGGACAACGAGCTGCTTGCGTGTAAATGAACAGTGCTTCACTCTGACAAACACAGAACATATATTTATCCAATTAAATTGCAGCCTTTGCAGTTTGATAATTGCACAAATCCATATCATGATGTTATTTTGATGAATCGTGCAGCGCTAATGAATGACATCAACATTTAAAAAGGACAGATTCACCATCAAACAGCCCTGAAAGTTAAAGAGCAGATGAATGAGTGTTACTGTACGTCCCAACATTAATCTGGTTTCAGACCGGATGAGCGAACACCTACTGTACACCGCTAGACGTGTGTTTATCCCCTTATTAATTCCCAGCGGATATTCTTAGCTAAGCCACTTATGATAACTGGTTACAAGGAAAAGATGGGCTCATGTGCTCACAGCTGTAACGCTGACATCTACTTCCCTCTGCTGTGAGCGTTCACACGGTCACAAAACTTTCCCTTTATTTCTGGCATTTCCATATCAAATCAGTTTTGTTCCAGTAGCTCAAGCATCGGCCAAGTGCAAATGTACTTGAACTTGAATGTATTAGTGTGTAAACTGCTCATATAAATGAATGCATAATGTGTATTCATAATTCATGCATAAAACAATTTCACAACTCTTGTTTTGATGTCCAGAAGAGCTTTTCAAGAGGTTTCAAAAAGACATTGTTTTTAATTGTGATGATGATTCATGCATCTTTCCCATTTTTTTTTTTTTACTGTAAATTTAAGTATTTTTACAGTGAAGTTCAGCTGTTATAAATTATAAATTTCAAGGATTTTTACTAGGATTTTTTTTTAAACCATATATTTTTACATGTTGTTTATTAAAAGGTGAAGAACAGCCATCATGCCTTCCTTATAAAAACTCCAATGAACATATAATAATAAACATTTTACTGGACTGCACTTTTTTTAATATAAATGGATATTTTTATTCAGAGAAATGTAAATAACTGTAAAAAAGTACACAGTAAAATACCGTTAAAGTGATATACCATAAAAACAATGCATTCTGGGTAATATTTGTCATTTTAAGAAAAGAGGCCTATAGGATACTTTCTCGAAAATGACAAATAATATTACCCAGAATGCATTGTAATATACAGAAGTAATATACTGTAAAAACAATGCATTCTGCGTAATATTTGTCGTTTTCGACAAAGTATCCTATAGGTCAGGGGTTCCCAAACTTTTCAGCCCACGACCCCCAAAATAACGATGACAGTGACTCGCGACCCCCACTATCCTCGGAGGTGGTTAATGAGTTGTGCACAAAGGCGCACACGCACTAACGCATGTTTCACACATAGGCCTACTCTGTTTGCAGTGCGCATTTTTTTCTGTGCCCATATTAACGGATTTCACACTGCACGCGGATGCGGTCCGGCAGTGCGTTCCAGGAGCGGTGCGTCTGCAGCAGTGCAGCGATCATTTACGCGCCGAGTCTATTTTTGCTGTGCTGCACAGCGCTGAATTAAAACGACAGCGCACTGTTCGCATTAAAATAAACATGTATTGACGCGAAAAAACTAGTAATTTCACCATAGATTCATATAGTTCAAAGTCTCTGTTACACAGTTTAAACACGGCATTTTTGCCTCGGGTAAAGCAAGGAAAATAACACCTTACCAGGCATTTAGGTGAACAAGGAGACATAAACAATAGCACTCGTCTCTTCGTGAAGGTGGAAAAACAGTTCTTTATGACCTGAGGGATTTATTGTAAAAAGATTTAAAAGGAAAGAAAAGACGAGAGTCGCCTGTTTTTGTCTATTTTAAGTTTTTTTTTAAAAAAAACGTTTTTGATTTTAACATAAAGCTTACGTTAAAATGTTTTGCCACTTGCGTAAGCAACATAATATATAAATCTAAAGTATTACTTCAGATAAATATAAAGTATGATATGAATAAACGTTTAAATATAGTGCGTTTAAACGTGACATCTATGAAATATAGTGTAGGCCTATACAAAGAGAATCGCTGTGCTGACAAGCCATATTCAGTAACAACTTTTGGATTTGAAATAAAAATAAGTAAATGTTGTGTTTGTGATACACAGCCATGGAGCAGTTGCGCACTGCAAACGCGGCATATGTGAAGCGCGTGCTTCTCCGCTCTCCTCCGCCGGCCTCCCTGCGTTGTCTTTTTTGATCGATATTAACCAACGTTTCATTTCGACACATGTCTGAATGTTTAACATGTTGCAGTAAACTGACCTGCTGCAGCTGATGCTGTTGCTACTATGTCATTAATCTGTCGTAATCACCTCAGGAGTCACGGCCGAGGAAAGGAAACTCGAAAGGTTGATGGCTTTTTTTTTTATTTGCATGGTTTTTGTTTTTAATTTTACTACTATTTTTAGTATTTTGTGACAATTATTGATAGAATATACTCTTTCTAATCGTTTAATTATTATTATTTTTTTATTTTTTATTTTTTTTATTTCTGGAAATCATCTCGCGACCCCCCGGTGGGTCGCGACCCCGACTTTGGGAACCACTGCTATAGGTTACTGTCTCGAAAGTGACTAATAATATTACCCAGAATGCACTGTTTTACGGTATGTTACTGTTTCAATGGAAAACGGTATTTTACTGTGTACATTTGTTTAGTTTTTTGTAGTGTGTTAAATCTCAACTATATTTGTTATTCACTCTGGTCTCACCATGAAGATAAAATATAATTTAATAGTGATAATAAAAATTATACATAATAATAAATAAACATTAAATAAATAAAGTGAGTGCAGTGAGCTCACTGGAAAAGGACAAATCAAAAGAAATGTTCATTATTACCTAGAATTCGTTCAAATGCAAAAATTATCAACAAAAAGTACAAACAATATTTGTACTTTACGATATCTTAAACGTTCTTGGTGTGAACGGGCATTAATATGAGTAGAAATACATAACACAAATATTGTTTGTACTTTTTGTTGCTAAATTTCAAATGCAATGTATTTCTACTCATATTAAGGCCACACCAAGAACGTTTAAGATATCGTACTATTTATTATTATTGCAGTTTTGTCGTCTGCCACTTTAAATGTTCGAGCTCGTAAAGCAGGATTGATTCTGATTGGCTGTCTGTGTTTTTATCATTCATCATTTGCAAAAACAATATCGTTCCTCTGTGCCGCTAACGTTATAGTAGTAGTGTGGACTCTGCTACTCTTTCACATGTATAGCTATATCTTTATCTTCATAGTTAGCGTCTGTGGTGTTAACGTGCCGTTAGAGTGATTGATTGATTGATCACTAAATGAGCCGCAGTGAGAGTGAGTGAAATGTAATTTTGAGGGTTTTTTCTTCGGACTGTATGTAGAGACGTGTTGAGAACATCCAGTGCCGTCAGCGAGAGCTGCGGGCTGAACGCAACATTCCTGATTATCCCTCCTTCATGAGTGCTGGAGGTCTGGAGCGTCACTCTGATGAGCGTCAGATCTTCTTAAAATTAGGCTTTTTTCCATGTTCATCTGTCTTTAGTGTGCAATGTTGCTGTTTGAGCATGAAAAAGAAGCTATTTTCTATATCAGCATCACTGAATCGCCTCCATTGAGTTTTCTTCCAGGAACGAACACGTCACAATATTCCTCGTTTAAATAATTCATATGCAGAATAAAGGGCCGTGGCCTGGTTGAGTTAGATAATATTGTGTTGAAACTGGCGGTTATGGAAAGGGGCGGGACATTTCCCAAACACCAATCAATCACAACACACTGCTCCAGCCGACCAATCAGAGCACATTGTGCTTTTCAGAAGGAGGGGCTTCATAGAGACAGGAACTAAACAGAGCGTTACTGACAGACTGGGAAGAGAGGAGCTGCAACAACGGAGAATATGAGGAAAACCTGTTCTAGTGGAGCCCAAAAACAACATTAAGCTCCTCTTAAATCAGTTTAACACCTAAAGATGTTAGCCGGAGTGTTAAACGAAGCGTTCTCTCACCTTGAACCTCTTTCTTCTCCTCCTGCTTGTTTGTTTGGGCTTCCACAGTCTTTATTATTTGTCCAGAACAGCATGCTGGGAAAAAAATTGTTTGGTTAGCCTCACAGTGCACTGTTGTTCATTTAACGTCTGGAGCAATAAGAAAGACTTTGAAATATGGCAATGATCAAGCAAATGTAGAGCAGAAAGCCTCAAACTGTGGTGAGAGCTTCCCTGTGGATGAACAACACACATCATCTGTGAGGAACGTTCACAAGAGACCAACACACACACACACACACACACACACTGATTCATGATGGATTTTAGAAGAGAAACACACAACTACTCTGCTACTGAGGCGAATAATGACACTATTGTCTTTTTCGAGCTGCAGAATTTGAATTTGTCGATAAAAAAAGACTGTTAATTAGTTAACGGTAAAATAAGTTTATAAAGTGAAAAACTGTAGGCCTATTAGATCTAATTTGTTGTTAAATGGATGTTTATTGCATTATTTTAGTGCACTGTGAACTTTGTTCATCATGTGGTTGTCAGTATATTATTATAACCCCTCCCGTTTGAACCACCCACTCTAAGCGGGACTCGAACCCGGGTCTCTGGCATGGGAGGTGGGCCCTCTAACAAGCAGGCTAAAGACTGCAGCCTCTAGTCGCTAGAGCGCCACTTGGGATCAGGGAGGTTTTCAGGCCTACGTCTGTTACATTATAAAGGTAAAACGAATGTGTTTAGTTTTAGCAAACTAACCTTGTCCGCTCGGTTTGGCCTTCAGGATGTAGAACATAATGATCATCACTATAGCGATTGCCATGATGAAGATGGTTGACATGGCGATGATGAGGGCTGTTGCTAGATGACCTTGTCCTGTTGGATCTGGAACACAGTAAAAGATTCTAAACTGATACATTTACAGTAATGAAGTGTTTTAAATGGTTGTTTATTTTGATGTTATTATTAAAGGATTAGTTCACTTTCAAATTAAAATTTCCTGATAATTTGCTCACCCCCATGTCATCCAAGATGTTCATGTCTTTCTTTCTTCAGTCGAAAAGAAATGAAGGTTTTTGATGAAAACATTCCAGGATTTTTCTCCATATAGTGGACTTCAATGGGCACCAAACGGTTGAAGGTCAAAATTACAGTTTACAGCGATTCCAGACGAGAAATAAGGGTCTTATCTAGAGAAAGAATCGCTCATTTTCTAAAAAAAAAAAATTAAACATTTTATACATTTTAACCATAAATGCTCATCTTGAATTAGCTCTCTTCTTCTTCTCTATTAGAATTCCAGCAGTGTAGACACTGCTAAGTGTATTACTGCCCTCCACAGGTCAAAGTTTGAACTAAGTTGTCATATACAATACGCTAGTGCAAGTATATAACAATTAGTTCAAACTTTGACCTGTGGAGGGCAGTAATACACTTAGCAGTGTCTACACTGCTGGAATTCTAATATAGAAGAAGTAGAGAGCTAGTTGAAGATGAGCATTTATGGTTAAAACTTATTTATTTTTTAGAAAATGACCAATGGTTTCTCTAGATAAGACTCTTATTCCTCGTCTGGTATCGTTTAAAGCTCTTTGAAGTTGCACTGAAACTGTAATTTTGACCTTCAACCGTTTGGTGCCCATTGAAGTCCACTATATGGAGAACAATCCTGGAATGTTTTCATCAAAAAAACCTTCATTTCTTTTCAACTGAAGAAAGAAAGACATGAACATCTTGGATGACATGGGGGTGAGTAAATTATCAGGAAATGTTTATTTGAAAGTGAACTAATCCTTTAATACTGAATGTTGCTGCTGCTTTATTAAAGCAATTAGGCTGCATGTTACAGTTATTTTACATGTTTAAGACTAAAATCTGCTACATTAATATAAAATGAGAACATGTCATTGGAGATCATGTGATCAGTACGGCAGTGAAAAGTTCCCAGCATGGTTTTACCTTTCTCCGGCTGCTGAAATACAGTGGTGCTGCTGGACGAGACACTGGGAGCTTGACCTGCTGATGACGGTGTGGATCGCATGCCTTTAAAACAACAAGCAATTTATGCAAGAGAGTTAGTGGTTAAATAAAACCACATTCATGTGATAAAGAGTCAGCTGCAGTAGCCCTCCTGATACTAGCTGGTCTACAGAGTTAAAAACAAAAGACTTGAATAAAAGCAGTCAATGTAATAGTGTTTTTCACATTACACATGGCTTCAAAGCAGCTTTACAGAAAATCATACTGTTATGTTTGTAACGCCGTAGTACTTTAGCATTGAGCAAGGGTCGGGACCGGGCGAAATGATGATATATAATAATAATAAACAATTTAAACGGTTCCATTTTATCATATTAGAGATTTAATCTTGGTTCCATTCTATTATAGTAGAGATTTAAATACTGTTCCATTTTTTTTTGGTAGAGATTGAGACGGTTCCATTTTGTTCTAGTCGAGATTTAAGGTCGCCCATTTTTGTTCTAGTAGAGATTTAAATGTTGTTTGGTTTTGTTTGTTCTAGTAGAGATTACACACAGTTTCAAAGCAGCTGAGTCTTTATCACATTTTGTTCTAGTAGAGATTTAAATGTCGTTCCATTCCATTATAGTAGAGACATTTCAATATGGTTCCATTGTGTTTTGGTAGAGATTGAGACGGTTCCATTTTGTTCTAGTCGAGATTTAAAGGTCGCCCATTTTTGTTCTAGTAGAGATTTAAATGCCGTTCCATTTTGTTCTAGTAGAGATTGAAATGTTGTTCAGTTTTGTTCTAGTAGAGATTTAAATGTTGTTCCATTCCATTATAGTAGAGACATTTTATTACGGTTCCATTTGGTTTTGATAGAGATTTAAACAGTTCCATTTGATCATATTAGAGATTTAAACTTTGTTCCATTCTATTATAGTAGAGATTTAAATACTGTTCCATTTGGTTTTGGTAGACATTTAATGGTTCCATTTTGTTCTAGTAGAAATTTAAATGTTGTTTGGTTTTGTTTGTTCTAGTAGAGATTACACATGGTTTCAAAGCAGCTGACTCTATCACATTTAGTTCTAGTAGGAGATTTAAATGTCGACGGTTTTGTTCTTGTCGAGATTTAAATGTTGCATGGTTTTGTTCTAGTTGAGTTTTAAATGTCATCGGATTTGTTGTAGTACAGATTTAAATGCCATTCCATTTTGTTCTAGTAGAGATTTAAATGTTGTTCCATTCCATTATAGTAGAGACATTTTAATATGGTTCCATTTGGTTTTTATAGAGATTTAAACGGTTCCATGTTATCATATTAGAGATTTAATCTTGGTTCCATTCTATTATAGTAGAGATTTAAATACTGTTCCATTTTGTTTTGGTAGAAATTTAGACGGTTCCATTTTGTTCTAGTTGAGATTTAAATGTTGCCCATTTTTGTTCTAGTTGAGATTTAAATGTCGTTCCATTGTGTTCTATTAGAGATTTAAATGTTGTTCCATTCCATTATAGTAGAGACATTTTAATACGGTTCCATTTGGTTTTTATAGAGATTTAAACGGTTCCATTTTGTTCTAGTCAAGATTTAAAGGTTGCCCATTTTTGTTCTAATAGAGATTTAAATGCCGCTCCTTTTTGTTCTATTAGAGATTTAAATGTTGCATGGTTTTGTTCTAGTAGGTTTTGTTCTAGTTGAGTTTTAAATGTCACCAGATTTGTTCTAGTAGAGATTTAAATGTTGCTTCATTTTGTTCTAGTAGAGATTTAAAGGTCGCCCATTTTTGTTCTAGTAGAGATTTCAATACGGTTCCATTTTGTTCTAGTAAGAGATTGAAATGTTGTTCGGTTTTGTTCTAATTGAGTTTTAAATGTCATCAGATTTGTTGTAGTAGAGATTTAAATTTTGTTCCATTCCATTATAGTAGAGATTTCAATACGGTTCCATTTTGTTTTGGTAGAGATATAAACCGTTCCATTTTATCATAGCAGAGATTTTAACGTTCCATTGTATTATAGTAGAGATTTAAATGGTGTTCCATTATATTATAGTAGATATTTAAATACTGTTCCATTTGGTTCTAGTAGAGATTTAAATGTCGCCCGGTTTTGTTCTAGTAAGTGATTTAATTGCCTGGTTTTGTTCCATTAAGAGATTTAAATGTTGGTCAGTTTTCTTTAGTGAAAAATAGCCGGTTGTCAAAGAGTCATTTAAGCGACAATGTTAAGAAATGTAGAGTATGGCTTTCATTTCAGTCAGTAAATCTCTGATTTCAGGCAGAATTACTATAATGTGATGACATTCCTTACTGTGGTTGAAAACGACTTAATTTTTCTTCACTTTAAATGGAAATGTTGTTTGATAGAGTATAATTTGATGCAGCATGACATTTACTGTATAACAATCCAACATTACATATGAGACACTAACAGTCTTAATGGGCTCAAACACAAATCTACCTCTTCAAAAGTGTTTTAATCTACAGAAAGAGTGTTTTCAGCTACATGAGTCACTCGAAGTATTGATTTAATTATGACCAACTGATGTGAAAAGCAAACAGCTCCCACACGAACAGCACAATTTGTCAAAGTTCTCATACATTTGACGTCTTTGCTTATTTCTTTCTCATTGAGAGTGTCAAACACATTGTAAATGAAATAAATGCCGTAAGGATCGTTCGCTGAAACCTGATCAGTCATTTGGCAGAAGGCTGAGGTCTGACTTACTCATTACGGCTCTAGGGCTGTTCATTAGAATCCATTAGAAATCTGATGTCACAGGAGAAGCAGCACTCAACGACTTCATTATTTAATGCCCGCTTGTCTTTTTAAATGCACATGATCCGAAGGTTTCTGCTTGATCCCATTATACGTGACCGGCGACTGAAAACAGCGAAACATGCGATGCTGACAAAGACTCTATGCGCTTTTATTAGAATCACATGTTGGCATGTGTGAGGTCCGCTGGTGGACAGAGGATGCATGTTTTTCACCCATGTGAAATACAAGCAGCAGCAAGTTAATAATCTTTTTATTTCCTCAAAACTCTTAATTATCAGACACAACCTGCGCTGCGGGCGAGCATAATTTGCAGATTACCTGGCGAGTGTGAGCATGTCTTCACCCGAGCGACTCTCTGCATAGTTTCAAAGCTTTAAAGGGCCTGTTTGTTACGTTTTTTAAATTAAATATCATTCCCACCTACTTCATTTCTGACACCACACAATAGAAAACAATTAAAGAGGCAGCGAAAACACCAGGACCGGCGCAGACGTGTTTCACACATCAAAAAAAGTTTCTGCAATTAAAATTTTGGTAACACTTTACAATAGGGTTTTTATTTGTTAAAATTAGTTAGTTAACATGAACTAACAATGAACAACACTTCTGGAGCATTTATTAATCTTAATGTTAATCACAAACAATCTTCAAAAACAAAGGTTAACTGTAGTTAGTGCACTGTAAAAAATGATTTTCTTCCTCAGTATCTTTGTCTGGTTTTCCAGTACAAATATCTAAATATTTGTAAATCAAGATACATTAACTGGTGAAGCAAGATAAAAAGATCAAATTTTTCTTACTCCATTCGCAGATATTTTTTCTTGTTTTAAGCAAGATTAATCTTGATTTAAGCATGTCTAGATATTGGAAAACAAGACAAAAATTAGAGTTAGAGCATCTTTTTTTAATTGTATTTTTATAATCTAACATAAACAAATATTCATTAATTGTAACACTTTAAAATGAGGTTTCATTTTCTTTTACTCCTTTTCTGAAGAAACATCACAGACTTGGAGTACAACATGGCCAAATCTGGTTGAGAACAAACTGGGATTTAAAAAAGAAATTAGCAAAACAAAACAATAAAAAGCCTGGCTCTCTTTCCATCGGTGAAACCTGGAGTTAATTTGTTCCCTTTTCTTCCACAAACAATGACATTTTATCCTAAATAAAATCAAACCCCCAAAACCTGAATGGAAACCAGACGTCATTATTTACTGCACTAATTCAGAAATGAAAAATACTCGCTGCTACTTTCTGTAATGTTTTAGAGGATTACGCAGCTTTAAATCTGAGGGTTAAATGGGAATGATTTCCGCTGGTCGCGAGCGCTTCTGCTGTGTGTCACTGCGCGCCTGCGGTCTGTTCCATTCAGTCACTGCTTCAGGTATGCACTGTTAATCAGTGAGTCAACGATGTTATGAACGATCTGCCAAACACTAAACCAAGGCCAAGAGAAGGAAAATAAATCTTAAAAATATTCATCCACCGCAAACTTGCTGGCTGATGGACTCCAGGCGGCCCCGAGCTCCTCAGCGCCGCTTTATTGATGACCTGCTATTTGTTTCACTAAAGGAACTCGGGGAACTCTGGTTGGGTTTTGGTTTGGGTTTAGTATCCCCGTATTCTGTGGTAAAATGCGTGTGGGCCTCGTACGGCAAACCAGAACAGGAATGGAAGCGTTTATTTTGTGTTTATGCATCGCTGAATAAAAATGAGCAAACCGGAGACAGGTGGAGATGCAGTGAGATGAGCACAAATGAAGGACAGAAAGTTCTTACACTCTTTGATGTTGCGTGGAGCGTTTTGACAGGAATGACACACCATCCCGTAGATGTTACGCGGCCTGTTTTCCAGAATGTAGTACCTGAAGGAGAAGAGATTTCAGAACTCAATGTACTACTCATTTTTAAAGAAATAAAGGATTAATGTAAGATTTAGGCAGGACAAGTTCATCACTGTAGCACATTACAATACTTGTTATTCTGAGTGATTGACAGAGAGAGATAGACAGACAGACAGATAGATAGATAGATATAGACAGACAGACAGACAGACAGATAGATAGATAGATAGATAGATAGATAGATAGATAGATAGATAGATAGATAGATGATAGACATACAGACAGATAGATAGATAGATAGATAGATAGATAGATAGATAGATAGATAGATAGGTATAGACAGACAGACAGACAGATAGATAGATATAGACAGACAGACAGACAGATAGATAGATAGATAGATAGATAGATAGATAGATAGATAGATAGATAGATAGATAGATA